>NC_033796.1:75173840-75185158 GCF_001876935.1 Asparagus officinalis
ATGCTTGGGCCACTGATTTACCCTTGGAAACACGAGCCTTCTTAGGAGACATGATGAAATCAACCTAAAGAACAAAAAATTAGGGTTTTTAGATGAAATCCCAAGCAAAGATCAAAATAAAACCCCGAAGTATGACCTATAGGTTTGGTTTTACCAGAGGACAAGAAGGATTAGGCTCGAAGGGTGAAAGAACCGAAGCAAATCTCAAAATCTGGGGGAAAAAACTTGAAACCCTAGATCTTGTTCAAATGGAATCACACTGAATATGAAGAGATGTGGAGGAGAAGAGACTTAAGAATCCTTTTATAGGGTTTTGAAGAATGTTTCGAACCTAGAAGAGCGGGGAAAGATGACCCGAAAAAGCCCAGCGATTGGGTTATAAACCTGACTGGCCAACTATACGTGCGGCAGTCTATGCTGGCGCGCTAGCGCGCGACAGTCGACACTGACGCGCATTAGCGCGGCAGTCGATGCTGACGTGCTAGCGTACAGTAATTGACGCTCCGCGACACTGACGCGCATTAGCGCGACAGTCGATGCTGACGCGCTAGCGTACAGTAATTAACGCTGACGCGCATGACCTCGTGTGAGCGCGTCAGTTGATACTGACGCGCAAAAGCATTATGTGTACACAATAATTTCAAGTGTATTTGCATATGTATGCTTCCCATTGCACGTGGAATGCATACCCAAGAACTCCGATGAGTATATGAGTATAAACTGCATCTCCTTGAACCTCCCAATGGGTATATGAGGTTAAACTATTGCCCGAACACTCCAATAAGATATATGAGTATAAACTATTCCTTCGCCAGCTTTAGTTCAAGACTTCGACAACGGTCAAGTGATAAACACAGAACCGGAAGAATTTTAGCTATTCTACAAAGCACTGAATAGACTAAAAGATGAAGAAGTCAGGAATTGAAGCCATTCACAGACCATTCTACGCAACCTCTTCAACTAAATACTAAAGGGATTGTAAGTAAAATCTATCTTATCCAAAGTGTCCCAGACTCTTCTATAAAAGAACGAGTCTAAGATACTTTGGAGGGGGTATCTGTAGGTGTCAAAAAATGCTCATAGATATCCAAATACAACTCAAGACTGAGAAGGGAACAATGTGCATGCATGTGAAAAAATACACCGACAGACGACACGTATAGGCGCGGCAGCCTATGGTGACGCGCCAAAGGCGCGACAGCCTATGGTGACGCGCCCAAGGCGCGGCAGCAAAGTATGACGCGCAAATAGTACAGTAGCCTTTTATGTGAATTGTTGACAGTTTTTAACATCTCTTGGAGGTCCACGTGGCGGCATATCAAAAAGAGAATATGTGCTGACGTGTACAAGCAGTTAAACCATGAAAAAAGTGGTTAAAAGTCGTGGGAGGACGGTTTCAAACATGATGAAACGTGGCTGGAACTGCCTCTTTGGCCGCGCCAGTACACACTGACGCGCCAATAGCCGTGACAATATAGATGGAACTGCCTCTTTGGCCGCGCCAGTACACACTGACGCGCCAATAGCCGTGACAATATAGACTGACGCACCCAAAGAGCCTATATCCGATCAGTTATTTTGCCTCCATTTCTATTGTTATGCAACTCTATCCCTATAAATACCTCCCTAGACACGAAGCAAAGGACAAAGAGCAGATTGGAGCAAAGAAGTTTAAGCTTTTTGTTGAATTGGAGAGAGTCTTCATTCCTTAGAACTGGTTCTAGTAATTCCTAGAGATCCAAGCTCTGACTTGATCTTTAGAAGAGTGAACATCTTACATCGATAAGATATTCGCTTTAAATTCTTACTTCGATAAACGAAGAAAGAATCCTCAAATCCCTTCACAATCTGTGATTTGGTGGTCCACGAGCCTAAGCACTCCCGGCACAGGCAAAGTCCCACAAAACAGGAGTCGATAAACGATTTCTGTGTTATTTTCCAAGAAAGTTATAATTTGTTTATTTTTCATTGTAATTCACTGTAAACGATTTAAGTTTTAATGGGATCGACAATGAAAACAACTTTCGACGAAAACAATCAAACCTATAAAAGTTAGGGTTATCTCATACTCCCACTGTTTATCTGGTCAAACCTTCTTACAGTTAGGACCACAACAAAAATCCCCTCTCGATTCCTTCAATGAACGAGAGGTCCGTTTTCAGATCGAGCGATCAAAACTTCCTACAGTTAGGATCGTCTCAAACCTCCCACTCGGTCAAACCTTCCTACAGTTAGGGCCAAAACCAAAATCTCCTCTCGATTCCTTCCATGAACGAGAGGCCCACTTTCAAATTGAGTGATCAAACCTTCTTACAGTTAGGATCACCTCAAATTCCCATTTGGTCAAACCTTCCTACAGTTAGGGCAAAAACACAATTCATTCTCGATAAATGAGAAACCCACCTTTAGTTTGATAATCAAACCTTCCGACAGTTAGGGTTATCCGAATTTTTTTGTTTCTCGGAGTTGAGATCCCACTCTTAGTTTTGCCTTCCCAGATTCTTGAATTGGAGATCCCACTTGGAGTTTTCTTTTACAACTGGAGATAGAATATAAAATTCTTCCTCTTCAGCTTCGGGAGATAGAATATAAAATTCTTCCTCTCCCGCATCGGGTTCGTCTTTGCCCCCAAGAGAAGACACCACTTTTTCAACTCTCATAATCCGTGCTTCACACGCACGAGGAATTTTATCCCGAATCCTGAGCAGGGATAAGTCAATGCCTAACACGCGTTGCCGGTTTAGTCTTTCATCGATTGAAAAAGACACCAGAATCCAGTCTGGGGTATTTTATCCCGAAGCCTAAGTAGGGATGAGTTAGCGCTTAACCCGCATTGTTGGGTAGTTCGTTCCCGTAAAAAACGACAGAGTCTACGTATTCACTAATGTGGAATTTTATCCCGAATCCTGAGCAGGGATAAGTCAGCGCCTAACACACGTTGCCGGTCAGTCTTTTACCGTAAAAAGGACAAAAGCCCACATATTCGACATTATGGTAGGTTGTTATTAATAACACCAAAATCCGTGCCTTACACGCGTGGGAAATTTTATCCCGAATCCTGCGTAGGGATAAGTCAACGCCTAACACGCGTTGCCGGTTAGTTCTTAACTGTAAAAAGAACAAAAGCTCACATATTCGACATTGTGGCAGGTTGTTATTCATAACGCCAAAATTCGTGCTTCACACGCATGGGGAATTTTATCTCGAATCCTAAGTAGGGATAAGTCAACGCCTAACACGCGTTGCCGGTCAATCTTTTACCGTAAAAAGGACAAAAGCCCACATATTCGATATTGTGGCAGGTTGTTATTAATAATACCAAAATCCGTGCCTCACACGCACGAGGAATTTTATTCTGAATCCTAAGTAGGGATAAGTCAACACTTAACACGCGTTGCCGGTCAGTCTTTTACCGTAAAAAGGACAAAAGCCCACATATTCGATATTGTGGCAGGAATAACACCAAAATTCGCGCCTCACATGCACGAGAAATTTTATCCCGAATCCTAAGAAGGGATAAGTCAACATCTAACACGCGTTACCAGTTTAGTCTTTCACCGTTTGAAGAAGACACCAGAATCCGAGTCTGGGGACTTTTATCCCGAAGCCTGAGTAGGGATAAGTCAGTGCCTAACACGCGTTACCGGGTAGTCTATTCCCGTGAGAAAGACGAAGTCTACATATTCAATATCATAGCACTAAAAGAGTTAACTCTTCTAGCATAACGTTACATGAGGAACGGACTTAAACAATCCGCATGCAAGCCCGATTCAAACGGTAATCGGTAAAGGCACGTCAAATCCGTTGAAGGCTAAGGATTTGCCAAAAATCCTAAGTCAGCGTCTAACACGCGCACGAGAAATTTTATCCCGAATCCTAAGAAGGGATAAGTCAACATCTAACACGCGTTGCCAGTTTAGTCTTTCACCGTTTGAAGAAGACACCAGAATCCGAGTCTGGGGACTTTTATCCCGAAGCCTGAGTAGGGATAAGTCAGTGCCTAACACGTGTTACCGGGTAGTCTATTCCCGTGAGAAAGACGAAGTCTACGTATTCAATATCATAGCACTAAAAGAGTTAACCCCGATTCAAACGGTAGTCGGTAAGAGCACGTCAAATCCGTTGAAGGCTGAGGATTTGCCAAAAATCCTAAGTCAGCATCTAACACGCGTTGCCGGGTAGTCTATTCCCGTGAGAAAGACGAAGTCTACGTATTCAATATCGTAGCACTAAAAGAGTTTAACTCTTTTAGTACAATGTTACGTGCAGAATGGGTCTAAACAATCTGCATGCTAGCCCGACCAGCAAACGTACGAGTATAAACTGTGTTAACGTCGATCAGTACGTTACAGCAAAGGTTAACGCCGGTCGACGCAAAGGTCGATGTCGGTCAACGCATCAGCAATTTCACCAAAATAAGGTAAAGGATAATTCCAGGGAGTTCAATCGCATTCAGATATGAATTTCTGACGAAGATGATCAGTTCAAAGTCAACTCAATGACACGAACCAAAACTAACTCACCAATTTCGATTCAAGATTTCGACAACGGTCAGACGATAAACGCAGCGCCGGAAGAACTTTATCTATTCGATAAAACACTAAATAGACTGAAGGCTGAAGAAGTTAAGAATTGAAGCAGTTCACAGGTCATTTGACACCGACTGAAGGTGGGGGCCTATCATATCCAAAGCATCCCAGACTCCTCTATAAAAGAATGAGTCTGAAATACTTTGGAGGGGGTATCTGTAGGCGTCTAAAAATACCTATAGGTATCCACACACAGCTCGAGACAGAGAGAAGGTGATGAACGCCATTATCTAAGTCTAAGGGGATTATTCGACACCGACGAACACATGAAGCGAAACGGCAAACCGAATGGCCTGTGCGCTCATCGGCCACCTCCAAGTGACCCGTGTACTCGTCAACCAGTTCCAAGTGACCTGCGTGCTCACCGGCCACCACCAAGTGGCCTGCACGCTCATCAGCCACCAAGTCGGTAAACCAAGTGACCCGCGTGCTCACCGACCACCACCAAGTGGCCCGCACGCTCATCGGCCACCAAATCGGCAAACCGACTGGCCCGTGCACTCATCGGCCACCTCCAAAGGGCACGTGCACTCGTCAGCCACCTCCAAGTGTCCCGCATGCTCATCGGCCACCAAATCGGCGAACCGACTAGCCTGTGCACTCATCGGCCACCACCGACGGTCCCGTGCACTCGTCAGCCACCTCCAAGTGTCCCGATGCTCATCAGCCACCAAATCGACAAACTAAGTGGCCTGCACGTCCGTCGGTCACCGTCAAGATGTTCATGCGTTCACAAAATGAATCAGGGAAGCGTACAAGTCAACGAAACGACGAAATACGCGTAACGACGGAACAAGTCAAAACCCGAAAAACCAATAAAAGCCACTGGCGGCCGAGTCACATCAAAACGACACCATTTGGTGGCTCGGCCAAGGCCGAGCCACCGGGTGACAATCGGCCAGATTTGATGATTTGTTGGTTTTGACGGTTTTTTCTTAGGATTTGTTTGTTCCTGAGCGTTCCAACTGATCTGATACTATGGTTAATCAGTTCTTAACTGAAGATAAGGAGGAATCCCTCGTTCTTATCCAAATACCCGCTTCCGAAGCTTATGAATATGAGCTCGGGTGCTCATTTCTCATAAAGGGATCAAGAGGGCGAAGCGCTGCCGAATTGGAGAGTGGAGCCACGAATTTACAGCAAGGGTTAGAAGATTTTGGCGATCTCCTGTGCATAAAGAGTGGAGTTCGAGAGATCTGAGACCCGTCCCCTATTCCTCCGGATTTAAGCTTGGTCTTAAATCTCGAAAAGAGCCGTGATCTCGCTTGGTCGAGATCACCGCTACAGCGATTACTTCCTTCGTGAAGTAAGAGCTTTGATCACCAATCTGTCAACCGGATCTGATCCGTGACGGTCCACGGATATTAACGTCCCCGGCACAGGCAAAGTTCCCATGCAAACAGCGGGTGATAAACGTCCGTTGCGCTGTTTGAAAAGAGTCGTATCTTTTGTATTTTCATTGTATAAGGAGATCTTATAAAAAGATCAACTTTTTTTATTTGAGTTTATTGTAAACGATTAAAGTTATAATAGATTCAATCACAATGAAAACAGCGATTTTTCACCCAAACACTTATGAGCATCGACGTGTTAGAAAAGTACTTTTGAGACTTCAAAATTAAAAGTACGTAAACTTAGCAAAGTGATAATAAGCCACCAAAAAGCCAAAAGGAATTTTTCTATTTAGTCCCTTACATGTCTTACATTTAGTTTGTCCTTCAAATAATTAAAATTATTATTAAGTCCTCCAATTTTTATGCTATATTCAAATTAGTCCCGCAATTCATTAAAATTGCTATTAGGTCCTTTTATTCTTAAGCATTAATCTTTCAATCAATAGTAGACTTAGCAATTATAGAGATCTATTCGAAATAACCTATGAGAATTGAGGGGTCTACAGAATTGTCAATGTTCGATACAATTCTCTATGTTTACAAATCAATTCCTCATTCACTAAGCTTCTTGGGAACCAGATTGAAAATAAGCTACCAAAATAACCTAAAGGGCTCTCTATATTAGTCCCTAAAATCATTCTTCCAATTATTGAAACTATTATTCGATCCCCTAGTTCTTAAGCTATTTTACATTTAGTCCCTCAAAACATTAAAATTGCTATTAGCTTTCCTGATTCTTCTTAGGGCTTGTTTGGATTGAGGGGAATAAGGGTGAAGTGAAGTTAGGGGAACCATTCACCTCCATTCATCTTGTTTGGGAATATTTAGAAGGTGAAGTTATTCATCGTAGTTCCCCTTGGTTCACCCCCTAATAGTATAAAATTTGTTACCCCCCAAATTGGGTTGTAACCAAGGGGAAGGGAACTCTTTTCCCTTCCCTTTCATTCTCTCACCTAGTTTCCCTTAACTTCCCTTCACCCCCTACAAATCCAAACAGGCTCTTAAGGTATTTTAAAATTAATCATTCAAATTAAGAGTGGAATTAATAATTGGGGAGGACTATTTGAAACAAATTATGACAATTGAGGGTGTAGTGGAAACTTCATTAGAGGACAACTCTTATGGAGTACGCCCGCTCGACGCATGAGCTCTCTGACTAGTCTTTTGAAAGTACCCTGTTGATTGGGCAGCGTCCAGAGTTTCTGCCGAAGACGCCAGAAGGGCTGCATCGTAAATATCAAGGGCGTTGTTTGCAGATCAAAAGAATACGAGACGCTTCTCGGTCATTTTCGTCAACACAAATAATATCTCAGAATGACAAAAATACCCTTACTCGGCAAAAAATAAAATGCCCCTCGACTCGAGATGACCTAATCGACCCCAACCTTTCACAAAAATCCCCCAAAGGACTTTCGCTCCCCCTAGCCTCTCCTTCGATCTCTCTTTCATCCCCTTTCTCCAATGACCCCCAAAACCCTAGATTTCATTATCAATTTTCAATAAACGGCCTAAAATTCTCGCCCCTTTTGGCGCCACAAGATGATATATCTGATCAGGTATTTCCTTCCAACTTTTGCCGAAAACCCTAATCAAAATCCTTTTCTTTTATTTAATCGTTTCTTTTTTTTCTTTAATTGAGTTCTTTTGGATGTTCACCATGTTCTGAATTTGTAATGGATCGTTTACTTTTTCTAGTAAAGTTAGCTTTTTTTTTATGCGGAAAACCCGTAAGTAGGAGGCTATGAGTGTAAATTTAACTGTTTTGTTGCCTGAAAGTGTAATTTTGACTATCAATCAATCTGCTGACTAGTGACAATTTACCAATAACTTATTTGATTTCCTTTTTTCTCTTAAGAAGAAAAGAAAGTTTAGCTGCTGCTTCATTCTCTCTATTGATGGAAAACAAAGAAAATACTGCAGTAAGTTGGGTTGTTGATATTTAAGTCAACACCGATTGATAGCTATAGCTGTTGCTAGATGGGGCTAAAAGTTTGGTTTACAGACGAATGGCTCTTTTGGTTGTGTCCCAAGTGGGTGAGTTTGAAAACAAATGGGGATACAACTTTGAGTTTATAAGCAAAAGAATAACAGTTTAAGCATTTTATTATAATCCACCATAGACCTAATCTTTTGGAACAAAAATATAGCAACTTATAACAATATAGTAACTGATATTGTATAACAAACTACTGAAATACAAAGTATGTTCAAAATTAATTTTATGGAATGTTTTAACGCCTCGTTTGGTACGAGGGAATAGAGTCAAGTGAGAATGGAATGAGGGGTTGTTTGGTTGGTTGAGAAACTAAGAAAAGGAAATCAAAACACCCAACACACCCATGTGAAGGTGTTTGATTTCCTTTTCTTGTGTTTGGTTGAGAGAAGAAAAAAAGAGATGTTGTGCATGTAGGACCCACCCACTAGTAAGATAATAGTGCCATGAGTCCCAAATTTAAGGAAACTCATTTTCTCCCCAAAAAATCATGAAATGATTTTGAAAATATAAAAATGGGTCCCACAACCTATTTCCATGAGTAATCTTCCAAAATTGGGTTTCTAGAAAATGAACCAAACAACCCCTGAATGTAGGAATAGAATTGAATTGATGTGGGAATGGAATGCTCATTCATATTATTATGTTTGGATGCGATTAGAGAATTATGTGGGAATGTCTTTAAGAAGGGTATATCCAAAATTTATTTTATTATTTTTATTCTCACTTAAGTGGGAATATCAATTTCTTGATAACTCATTGGGAATAGCAATTCCCACATTAAGTGGGAAATTATGAGAAGTGAGAATGATATTTCTAACTCTCTCAAACACATCATGTTTGGTAAGCATGAATGAGAAGTTAGACTTTCATTTCATTCTCACTCATGCCCGCGTACTAAACGAGGTGTGAGTGTAAGAGTGATTTGGGAAATGGGTGGGTTTAAGAATAAATGGGGGTCAAACTTTGAGTTCATAGACAATTTATCCTTCCTGGAAGTGGACACGTTAAAAATAGATAGGTATAAACCGTTATTTATAGGCAAAACCACAAAAGACTCTTTGAAATGGCTTTAAAATAAATTGGGGTAATTTTGGGTTTCCATATAAAAACCTATTAAAATTCTGGAAGTGGTGGGTTTAAAAATAAGTAGGGTAAATCTTTGGGTTCGCTGGGAACCCACTTTAGAAGTGGGTGTATTAAAATAAATCAGGGTGAAACTTTGGGTATATAAATTTGGGGTAAAAGTTTTTTTATAGGCAAAAGACTCTAAAAGTGGGTGGATTTAGAAAGAAATTGGTGGTAAAACTTTGGGTTTATAGATAAAACCCTAGTAAAATTTTGGAAGTGGGTGGGTTAAAAAATGAATGGGGTAAAGCTTTGGGTTTACAGGCAAAACCGACTTTGGAAGTGGGCGTATAAAATTCAATTGGGGTAAAACTTTGGGTTTAAGTAAAAAATAAAAATATTAAAAAAAGATATGCCTGCGCTGTGGCTCAAACTCCGTAGTTCTCACAACCATTTGAACAGTAGTTCCACTGTGACAATTTAGAGATTGGTCAGATTTCTCTTATGGGGCTGTTTGGTTGTTTTCCGAAAAAAATCGGAAATGGAAATGTCACATTTCATTTGCTTTCATCACATTTCAAGACATTTCCCAGTTTTCTTTTTTTCTTTTTGTTTCGCAAAGAAATCACCACATTTCACCGCCATGTCACACTAAAAACAAAAAAAGCCGCAATAGTAACAGTAGAATAGATTTCCATTTCTTGTGTTTGTTTGTGAACAAAAAAAGAGAAATATAGGTCAGCCGTAATAGTAACAGTAAAATCAGCATTTAAATAATCTATTTTATTCTCTTATACTATTTCAACAGTGTTTTTATTAATTAAAGATTCATAGAAGTGACATTTCCAAGTGTTTTCAGAGGTTTTTGGTGTGAAAACACATTTCTTAAAATTTGACATGGCATCCTACGTGGCATCCCCTTTTCTTAAAACTCAAAATGAAACAAACATGTGAAATGGAAAACGGTTGAAATCAAAATCTGAGGTGGCAGGGGGGGATTTCCTCAAAGGTGACATGGCGGGGGGTTTCTCATTTTTTTTGGGCAAACAAACAGCCCCTATCTGTACTGCAGCTAACACTGTTATTTATTTACAGTCATTTTTCTGTTACATAATTAAAAATAAAGTATTTTATACGCACAACGAATGTTAAAATCGATGTTTTCTTCTTCAGTAGACTAACTTCACAAATTCTATTTCATTATTTGCCTGGTAGGTCCTTTTCTGCATAAGTATATGGATGGTTGTGTGGTTATCCAAGAACTAGAGTTGATGAAGGAAGAAAGCCACATGATATTGTAGCATTCAAGGATCTTCATGCTTATTTTTACTTTGATAAATGGAGGACTACAACTTTATCGTTGGGCAGCAATTTTCTGATGTCAAGGCTTTCCGAAAGGCTATAAAGGATGCTGCTATAGCCCAACACTTTGAACTAAAGATAATAAAGAGCGATCTGATTCGCTATTTTGCCAAGTGTGCCAAGGACGGCTGCCCTTGGCGAATCCGGGCAGTGAAGCTTCCCAGTGTTCCGACCTTCACCATAAGAGCCATCGAAGGGACACACACTTGCGGAAAAAATGCTCAGCTTGGCCATCATCAGGCATCTGTAGATTGGATTGTAAATCTTATAGAGGAGAGACTGAGAGACAATATGAATTACAAACCGAAAGATATATTGCAAGATGTTCAGAAATTGTACGGGATCACAATACCATATAAGCAAGCTTGGAGAGCGAAAGAAAGGGGTTTGGCTGCTATTTATGGTTCTTCTGAAGAAGGATATTGCCTTCTTCCTTCATATTGCGAGCAAATAAAGCAAAGTAATCCAGGCAGCATCACACAGTTATTTACGAGCGGGTCAGATCATAGATTCCAGCGTCTGTTTATTTCCTTCAATGCATCGATTTATGGTTTTCTGAATGGGTGTTTGCCTGTAATAAGCTTTGGTGGTATACAGCTAAAAAACAAGTATCTTGGTAGCCTACTCTCTGTGACATCATTTGATGGTGATGGTGGGTTGTTTCCGGTAGCTTTTGGTATTGTCGATGTAGAAACTGATGAAAGCTGGATGTGGTTTGTATCCGAGTTCCACAAGCTGCTTGAGGTGAGCACAGATACTATACCTCATCTTACTATCCTATCAGATTCTCAGAATGCAATTGTGAATGCTTTGAGGAGAAAATTTCCTACAGCTACTCATGGCATATGCATGCGATATTTAACTGAAAGCATGAACAAGGAGTTCAAGAATTCGAGGCTCGTCCATCTCCTA
>NC_033796.1:75185168-75196717 GCF_001876935.1 Asparagus officinalis
CACTGGCTTCAAAGAGAGGATAGCAGAGATTGAAGAAGTTTGCTCCGATGCAGCCAAATGGATTCAGCAAGTTCCACCTTGTCTTTGGGCCTTGGTTCATTTCGTAGGCTCACGGTATGGCCATCTTTCTTCAAACATAGATGAATTCCACAAATGGATTCTAGAAGCTCGTGAGCTCCCTATCATTCAAGTAATAGAAAAAATCCATAGCAAGCTTATGGTGGAATTCAGTGAGCGACATCAAAAGGGTTTGACATGGACATCGATACTCACACCCTCAGCTGAGAAACGGATGTCAGAAGCAATTGAAACTGCTGGTAGTTATCATGTTTTAAGATCAGATGAAGTGGAGTTTGAGGTTTTATCCTCTGATCTTTCGCATATTGTGAATATAGGAACTCGAACTTGTTCTTGCCGGGACTGGCAGCTGTATGGGATACCGTGTTCTCATGCAGTAGCAGCTCTCATATCATCTAGGAAAAATGTGTATGAATATGCTGAGAAGTATTTTACGGTTGAAAGCTACTGTAGAGCTTATTCACAACCCATTCATCCTGTAGCAGATAGAAGTGAATGGAGCAAAGCAACAGAGGGTTTATCGGAGGATGATGAAGCGCGACTTGTGCGTCCCCCGAAGTTTCGGCGACCACCTGGGCGACCAGAAAAGAAGCGGGGTTGCACGGAGGAATCTAACCGTGAGAAGCATACTGTTCACTGTAGTCGCTGCAACCAAACAGGTCATTACAAAAGAACATGCAAAGCTGGGATTGTGCAGATGATAGAACACTAGTTCTTCGATTTCGAGAGGCTTCTTTTCAGTGTGCAATGTACATTACTAAGATGTGGTTGAGTATATTTGTTTAATTTGTTTATAATAGCGTATGTAGAGTACAAGTAGTCATAAGAATGGGAAAACTGGTTAGTAACTTGAGAATGGGAAACTTGTCCGTAACTTAGTCGTGTGTTTATGAATCAATGTTCATTAACATCTTTCTGATTTACACATGTTTATTGTTTTCTGTTATGTTTAGTTGATGTTTTTTTTTCAGCCATGTATTTGAAATTAGAATCAGCCTAGTCTTGTCTTAATGTTGTGTTGTTTTATATTGATGTATCAAGTATTGTCCAAAATGCAGAGTACATTTGATTAATTTGATTTGAAGTTTTGCAGGGGACGCTATTCCCTTTTCTCTTCACTGTTTATATTAGCTTCTTGTGTCTTTCCTTTATTGTAACTAGTCATGAACACCGTGTAAAGCACGGCATTTTATTTTTTTTCTTACTATAGTAATCCCGATTTTTAATGTTGCCGTAATTTTTTGAATCGCTAGAATTCTCTCCTCTGTTACAGTTTTTAAAAATTCTGCAGTATTCCCGAGTGCTATAGCTTTTTTTTTTAATTGCTACAGTATCCAATATCCTGTTTGCTGCAGTAATAATGCTACACTAAATATTACTGTAGCATCATTGTAGTATGAACAATTATTCTTTTGATCCTCCTATTTGTATAAAGGAATAGGTTCCCGTGTGCTATAGTTTTTTCAAAAATGCTATAGTATCCAATATCCTGTTTGCTACAGAAAATATTACTGTAGCATTACTGTAGCATGGACAGTTATTCTTTTGTTCCTCCTATTTGTATAAAGGAATGGATTGGTATGCTCGCTCACGTGATGTGTGCATAGCACAAATGTTGAAGAGTATCGCAGTCCAATTGTTGAGAAAATTGATTTTTTTTCTTCACTTTTTTAAAAAATTTACGTGAGTAGTTCTATTGATTTTTCCATATGTGAGTGTATATCTGTAGTTTTTTTTTTGTTATTTTATGTGAGGTCATTTCTTTTGTGTTTTTCTAAGTGTGAGGGCGTTTTTGAAATTTGCAACTTGTAGCTCACACCAATTAAAAGATCGTTTTTTTTAGATTTTAGCCCCAAAAATCTGAGCTACTTTCCCCTAAATCTGAGTATTTTGATATAAGTTCCTCAAGCCATTTTAACTTGTTGAATTTAGTCCATCATCTTTACTATAAATGGTAAGTTACCAAAATACTCCCAGTGTAGTTCACCCCCATCAAATAACATTCCCTCTCCCTCTTCAGTTTCCAAAATTAGAGAAAAGTGTTTTTGAGTGCCCTAGTTTGATCTTGCCCAAAATCCCTTAAAACCGCTTCCAAATCAAGTCTAATTCCTCGCCTCAAAATGAAGAAGAAGAATCCCCACGAGACAGAAGAAGAAGAATCCCTCTAAAATTATTTCTTAATTTCGATGTATCTTTTAGGGTTTCCAATCTATATTCTTTGGTATTTATTGTTGTGTTTAGGGTTTAAAGATTGGTAGTTTGTTCTGAATATTATGTAGTGATAAACTAAACCCTAATATTGGGCCAATTTACAGTAGATATTTGTTCTTGGGATTTTCCTAGTTCAACTAGGTTTATAATGTTTTATTGTCTTATTTTTGTATGATTTTCTCAATTTATTTGTAGTTTAATTAATTAATGCCATTTGTGAAAATGTGTATGCATGGTAGTTGATTAGGGGTTTATAGATGTTGGATTTGTAGTCAATTTGATTAGGGTCTAAAGATTTGGGGTTGTGAAAATGTAGATTCCCTAGTTTCTGTCATTTGCATGTCTTGGTTAGAGTTTAAGGATTTGGGGTTTGTGGTAAATTTGGGGAAAAGAATGGGTTTAATCATGATTAAGGTTTAATTATGTAATGATGAATTTAGCTTGATTAGGGTTTAATTATGTAGTGACAAATTTTAATTTAGCAAGGGGCACAATTGTCTCATAAAGTCAAGAGTTAAAAGATAACTGAATATTCCCCTATAAATTTAACAGCCACTAACTTAATGGACTAATGTAAACAACTTGAGACAATTTAAGGGACTAATATTAAAATACTCATATATGAGAGACTAATACTAAAATACTCATATATCAGGGAGCAATACTAAAATACTCATATATGAGGGACTAATACAAAATAGCTTAGATTTAAAGGTTTAATATCTACAAAAAAGCCTTAAAAGAATAGAAATACTACCAGAGGGTACAAGAATAGAAATCCTACTAGATACCTCTTTATAAAAGAGGGATGGTTTGTACAATAAACAAATAGCTGAATTCGTATACATGAATGACTTATATCATCCATTTTATGCGGGTGTTCTGATAAAATATGCATTATTTTGATCAAAGAGTCATGTTCAATGTAGTCCAATGGAAGATGTTGAAAGTGCTATGATACCAATTGAAAGCACCCTATGGTTAATACTAATCTAATCCGATATTAATGTCAATTAAAACTTATTAACAAATATATCCTAGCAAGATTGATATTCAATGAATTATTAGCAAGGATATGCAAACTAAGGGCAAATAAACATGAAATGATATAAACAAGATAGTGGACAAAATAGCAATGCAAACACAAGAAAATGATCACGGAGTTTGGTCCTTCCGACCTACGTCTCCGCTCCTCACTCCCGGGGAGAATCCACTATCACAATAAGTTTTCGACGTTCACCCAAAAATATTTACACCTCAAAATCTAGGTTTTCTAGCTCACCGAAAATTTTTACAACTCACACTCTTGCAATCACACTTTACACCTTCTAAGTGTTGGTCTCTAGCCCGTGTCGCCTTCCTCAAATGCTCGGATTTACAACCTCTTCCTAGGCTTTACTACCGACACCACTCCTCTTGGAATCGACCCCGTCTCTCACCACACATCCCTCTCGATGGACAAAATTACAAAATAATCTCACAATGAATGCTCAATTATAAAGTTTTGTTCTCTATAATGGATGGGAACTCAATTTAGCTCACACTCAAGAACCACTCATCACAACCCAAATTATACTTAATGTAAAATACTAAAAGCTCAAAGGTTGTGAGTGTTCAATGAGTAAAATTAAATATAAACTCAATTAAAGTCTAGCTTATGGAAATGATAATCAAACATATAAATAGCTAGAGATTGAGTTTAGAAAACTTCTCCAATAACACAAAGAGATGTAGATGAATGGATGAGGTTGAATTCCTCAAACCAAAGACGTAAGCTCCCTCTTTGTGAAAACTTCTTCACACAAAAACACAAACTTGAAAATAATCTTAAACCAAACTTAAACACCCTTAAAACTTGTTTAAAAACATTCTTGGTGATTAGAAATAGTTATGACAAAAGGGTATATATAGGGTGGAAGAAACCAACCCAAGAAATTACCAAAAACCCATAAAAACAATAAAATAAATAAAATCCGGAAACTAGTCGTTACTGTGCAACGGCTAGTTCATAAGTCGACTTATAAGTCGACTTGTCTGATATAAGTTGACTTGTATGAGCTGCAAGTCGACTTAACAGACAAAAACAACAAAATGCACACCAAATTATAAGTCGACTTATCATAAATCGACTTGCTGAGTATATAAGTCGACTTAGCAGATAAAAACTATAATTTCCAGAACAGTTCATAAGTCGACTTATAAACATGCATATGCACCGTTTATGTATGAAATCTAATTTTTGATGTGCCTTAAAAAAGCAAATATATTCAAAAAAAATTGAAAATGATTATAAACATGAAAATGAACATGTTACAAAAAGAGTATTTCAAATTTCATTTCCCAATTGTGAAAATTTATCATTTTGCAAAATAGGTCAAAATATGAAATGTCAACACACACTTATTTTTGACACTTAAACAAAGTTTAGAAAACTCTTGAATGGATTTATAGACTTAGAAAAAGGTACAAACCAATATTGTCAAGTCTATAATCCACAAACATAATATTTTCTCAAAAATGATGTTTTACATAATATATGCATTTTTACAAAAACCAAAATGATAAATATGAAACATATGAGTATGTATATGAATATATCTATTGTTTCATATTTGTATAGCTAGACCAAAACAAAACAATCATACTCCCTTTAAAAGCACGAGTTCGAAAAATCTTTTTTAGACAAATATACCCCTTTATAGTTTGAACTATCTTATCTATAAACAAATTCTAATTTTCAATGGTCAATATTACCCTTCACTATTTTGAATATTTTATTTATATCTTAATCTATCCTAATCATAATCATATCTTATCCTAATCCTATGTGAACCATGTTTAGCTTAACAATTAAAAAAAAACTAATATTAATAAAATATATAAAACATAAAAATGATATTAGTATGTTAAGATAAAAAAAATTATAAGTAGATAACATATTATAATACATGAAGTATTATAAAAAAACCATAAAAAGTTTTCAAATTGCAGAAAAGACCCTAAAAAGTTCAAAATTATAAAACTCATCCAAATGTCTCAAAACTTAAAATAAAAAACATAAAATTAAAAAATTAACATCAGTTTGTAAAGAATTTAAAATTTACAGTTAACACCTTAATGTCTCAAAAATTATAGAAACACCCTCAAAAGTTTAAATTACAGACAAGCACATTAAAATTCTAAAATTTTAAAACTTACAAACAACACATATGAATTCAAGAGATTACCATGATACACCTAAAATTTTTGACATTTAAATTTAATTTTTTAATTAACATCCTCAATATCTCAAAAATTATAGAAACACCTTCAAAAGTTCAAATTATAAAAAGCCACCCTAAATTTTTAAAATTTATAAATAAAATAAGATGAATTCAAGATATTACCCTTAGACACCTAAAAATTAAAATTTGTCAAAATTAACCTCAAAATTTTTAAAAAACTCCTTTAAAATTTAAAAATCGTAAAAAAACTCTAAATTTTCAAAATTTTTAACTAGCACACATCAAATTCGCCGATTGGTAGACCGCTGAAATTTAATATTTTTCAAAATTAATCTATAGTTTTAATAATTACAAAAGTCACCCTCAAAATTTTAGAGTTACAAGAAATATACTAACATTTAAATAATTACCACCAACATATGAAACATAGAATTTACAACTACCAAACTTAAAAGCAAATTTTTTTAAAAACTCTTTCAAAATTTTAAAAATTATAAATCACACCCTCAAAGTTTAAAACCACAAAAATGGGCTAAAATTTTAAAACTTGGCAATGAAAAGTGTACTTGTTTGGTATTTTTCATATATATATATATATATATATATATTAAAATTTCTAATTTAGGGATTTACTATCCATTTTCAGCATCTAAGAATAGTCTAAGTTGATACTGGTAAACAAAAACAATAAGAATTGATTAAAAACATCCGGTTAATGGATAAAATTTTTAAAAATATTATAGATTAAAAATTATCGGCACTATATAAATTAAAGTAATTTCATATAATTTTAGTAATAAGTTGGGGTAGCCAAAATACATTCGTAACATTAATTGATAGATGTTTAAATCCATAGAAATGATAAAACACTATAATATTATACCTTAGCATTAATTGATTTTAATTTAGAAACTTTAATCTTTGACGTTAATAATATTTATAGGGTAAAAGAATACAAGGAATTACATATGGAGAAACTATTAGAATATTTAGAGATAACTTTAAAAGAATTGAGTTATTTCCATTGCAAATGGGAAAGTGATGGAAATAAATCTAAAATTCAGAAAACGTCAATGAATTACTTGAATTGGCATTAACATAAGACATATCTATTAATGAAGCACTAAATGAGTTACATTAAAAAATAATTTAATAACTTTATCCTAATCAAAGAAAAATCTCCATGGAAGATATAAGAAAAATTAGTAAGTATTCATAAATTCTATACTGTGTTCTTCAAATTAAATATTAACATTATAATCTAAGAGAAATTTGAATGAATAATGCAGGTATTTAGTTTAGATCTTTATGGCAAATGACAGGGATAGAGCAAAGGTAATATTATTAAAATAACAGAAATTCTTATTGGATGCACATCAGAAGAATTTATTTTAGAGGAAAATAAAGAGATAGCTTCTAATTTATTTAAGTAATAAATTAGGAACACAAAGAATTTTATATATATGAAATTAATATTTATTCTCATTGAAATAGAAAAAAAAATCAAAGTCTATATTTTGAGCAGTTTGTGTTGAACATCATAAGTACATTTGACTTCTTTGTAAAGTTAAATGAGATGATAAAAAATTAACGAGCCCAGGAAAGATAATAGCATAAAAAATACAAAATTAGCCTGATGTCACAATTGATGTAGATGATGAAGACAATACTCTAGAATTGTCCGAGAAATGATAAATTATAAACCTGAAGAAGGATTAATCTTAACTCAATAAAAATAAAATAGAAGAAATAAAAACAATATTTTATGAATATTTTATAGAATAGTTTAATTATTTTGAGTGAAATTAGGAATCTTTAGAAGGGAGTTTCATGAATTTTTTTCAGTACTTTTATATTCTTATGTGGATGTTTTTATCATATAAAAGTATACTAGAGTTAGTATTAATCTTTAATTTATATTTTTTTATGAAGTCTATCAATGATTAGGAATAAACTTCATATTCTCTTTTGCATCGTTTTAACATACTTTAAATCAATCATTTTGCCATATTGGTTTTAAATATTCACCTTCCTTGTATAACACTATTTTAATATTTTTTACTTTACAATGTTATACTTTCTCAAATAAAGCTTAGTTTCATATCGGTCAAAAATAATATGAAAATTCAAATTATTTTTAAATTATATTTGTTTTTTGTCAATTCAAATATCAACATGAAAATTTAAATTGGGTGTATCCTATTTAAACAAACATAAAAAAAATAATCAGGATGTAAGAGTTTAAAGAAAAAAATGACCACAAACTGCCAAAAATACTTAATCTTGGTATTAAATCACGTGCATTGCACGTGTGTAAAAACTAATAAATATAAAATATGTAACTATATAAACAAGTATATTTATTTTATATTTATATAAACTTAAAAACCAAAAATGTGTATGTATGTATATGATTGAGCTTGAAGTATTTACAAATAAAGTATAAACCCTAAACTATAAAAACTATACCCAAGCAATCTTGATCTACAATGAAGCTCAACTTGGTTGCGGATGAAGCTTGATCTTGAATTAGACTTGAATGTGCAATGGCTTCACTCCACTATTTCCGCCAACCTTCATTTGATATAATCATTATGGCGTAATCCATCCAACCTCCAACATCGATATTTGTGTAGATTACGTAACAAAACAAATACAAGCACTCGACGCACAATGTTAGGAATTTTTTGTAATAATCAAAATAAGATTAGGGAGTAGGTTCATAACCATGAGGCTAACAGATGCATGTAATTTATTCTTTCATAAACTATAACAAGAGGATTCAGCAACCCATATGTAATTACTACTACGACCATATTTATTTTTTGTCCCTAGAGTAGGAGGTATTGTATTCCTCAAACTATAGTATTGAGATTGTAGTATCCTGAGATTGTTTTTTCTAATCCAATGTTTGTTTTCTCACGAACTCACACTCGGACTAACTTAAAATAATCCATACCATTCAGACGAATATCATGACTTTACTGACATTGTTTTGAAAGTTTGCTAAACAAGTATTTCTGTGAAAATATTGCTTTCTTGGTATATGGACTTGACAATAATGATATACATCTTCTATTAAGTCTATATATTCATTTTGTAATGTTTCAAAACATGATTAAGCTAAAATGTCAAAACTCATGTGTTTACATTTTTATGTTTTGGACCTCCTTACAAAATGATGATATTTTACATTTGGAAAGTCCTTTTAGAAAACTAGTTTTTGTAGCATGTGTATTATCATGCCTACAATCATTTTCCAAAGTTTTATATTTTACTGAATTTATTTGATATTTTAAACCCAGTTTAAAGTTGAGTTTTTTTGTGCACTTGAGGTCTGTGCATGTCTAGTCGACTCATTAGTCGACTCATGAGTCGACTCATAAGTCAACTCACGAAGTGCAGCATAGTTATGATTTTTCTTCTGCTGAGTCGACTCATATAAGCTGACTCATTAGTCGACTCATGAGTCGACTCATAAGTCGACTTATCAGAGAGCCGTTGCACAGTAACAGCTAGTTTTCTTATTTGTTTATTTATGGGTTTTTGGTCTTCTCCTTGGGGTTTTTGCTAAAGTTTTGAGTGGGTATAAATACCCCATTGCCTTTAGCTCTTCAACTATCCAAGAGAATGTTTTAAACAAGTTTAACAAAGGTTTAAAGTTTGTTTTAGTTTGTTTAAAAGAGGGTTTACGAGTTTTGTTTGTGAAGAGAATTTTACAATAGCAAGTGGAGATCATCCTTGGTGTTTGAGCATTCACTCTTCTCCCTCTCTCTTGTTATCTATAGAGAAGTTTCCCTAAACTCAATCTAGCTTTACATTTATATTGTTTAATTACCATTTTATTAAGCTAGTGTTTATATTGAGTTTAGTTGATTTTATTTACTCTTTGTTTACACACACAACCATTGAGCTTATTGTATTTGCATATATTATATAATTGGGTTGTGGGATTGTGTGACTTAGAGTGTGAGCTTACATTGAGTTCTCACCTTGTATTAGAGAACAAACACTTTGTTATTATGCCTAATTGTGTAGATCACTTTGTAATATACTTGTACACCGAGAGGAGTGTATGGTGAGGACGGAGTCGATACCAAGAGGAGTGGCGTCGGTGGCCTAGTGAGAGGTGATAATTCTGAGCACTTGAGGGAGTCGATACATGAGGACCAACACTTGAGGTTGTAGCTTGTGTATGCACATTGTGAGGATTTATGAGAGTTGTCGGTTGACTTGATAACCGAGTGTGTAGAGTTTTTGGTTAGCTAGAAAACCGAGTGTGTAGAGAAGTTCCGGCATCCAAATCGGGTTGTGTAGTGGATTCTTCTCGAGAGTGGGGAGCAGGGACATAGGACGGAAGGTCCGAACCTCGTGAACATATAGCGTATTTGGTTTGTATTGGCGCACTTATAACTGTTCATCTTATAGCCTATTGTTTGCGGTAAAAGTTGCTGTCTTCATTGCTATCGAATCTATTACAACTTTAGTCATCACAATAAACTCGAATAAAATAAAAAGTTGATCTTTTTATAAGATCTCCTTACACAATAAAAATAAAAAGTTTATAACTTTATCAAACAAACGCAGAGATTGTTTATCGGTCTTCTGCTTGCGTGGATCTTTGCATGTGTCGGGGTTTATCCGTGGACCACCGTCGATCAGATCTGATTGCTGAAATATTAGGCAGAGCTTCGTCTATCCGCGAAGGGATCGAGAAACAGTAGCTCTTATCTCGGCGAAGCGAGATAATCACTCTTCTTAAGATTACCGCAACGGGATAATCTTAAGGAACAGATCCGGGAAACTGTAGATCTGACGAATCTCTCTCTCTTGCGTTGAAGAACTCGATCCGATCTCTCCTCCTCCTCTCTGAAATCCGTGCACCTTCAGTCTTCAATCCGGCAGGGCTTCGCCTAATCTTCAAAATTCCAGATCTCAAAAAAATGAGGACCCGGGGCTGTACTTATAGGCTCCAGGGGGTTTCGGGTGGTTAAAACCACCTAACTGGCCATTTCTGCGTTGGAGACACCCCAGGGTATCTCAAACTGGGCCAAGACACCCTAGGGTTTCTCGGCCTTGGCTGAGACACCCAAGGGTGTCTCGCCCGTGCCGAGACACCTCGGGTGCCCCAGTTCAGCCTGAGACCCTCCGTTATGTCTGTTTGATTGTTTCCGCCGTAAATTCTTCGTCCGAACTCGGATTTGAGTGATTCCAAGTGCGTTGGAAAGTTGACGAAGAGTTCTATAAGCTCCAATGATTAAATCATCCATGGAATAAATGAGACACGAAGGGTATTTCGCCGTTTGTGAATGATACGAGGTTCCCGATCAGTTCGTGTTTCGTTATTCTGAAACTCCGTTGCTTCACGTAGTTCGTCGGTTTACTTCAAGCATTCACCGACATCAATCAAGCTTCTATGAACCAGATAATGACGTTCATTGTCATTTCTTAACACTGAGCTGTCGTGGAGACCTATAGGCAATTTTCGATGCCTACAGATACCCCTTCCAAAGCGTTCCAGACTCATTTCTTTTATAGAAGAGGCTGGAATACTTTGGATATGATTGGTCCAGCCTTTGATCGGTGTAAAGGACCTGTGATTAGCTTCAATTCTCGACTCCTTTGATTTTCAATCCATTCGATGCTTTGACGAATAGCTGAAGTTCTTTCGGCGTCGCGTTTATCGCCTGGCCATCGTCGAAGTCTCAAATCTAAAACTGATGAGTTGAGTTTGGCTCGTGTCGTCGAATTGACTTTGAACTGACTACCTCCATCATGATATATTGATTCGCGTTGACTTTTTGATCGCAACGCGTTGACTGGCGTTGACCTAGGGTTACGCGTTGACCGGCGTCGATCTAGGGTTACGCGTTGACCGGCATTGACCCTAGGGTTTCGAACGTCGTACATTGACTTTTTTATCACAACGCGTTGATTGGCGTTGACCTAAGGTTACGCGTTGACCGGCATTGACCTAGGGTTTCGGATCGCTTGACGTTGACACAGTTTATACTCGTACGTTTGCTGGAGCATACA
>NC_033796.1:75197717-75202161 GCF_001876935.1 Asparagus officinalis
TCTGCATATCTTCTTTGGTGAAAGTAATGCAGGGAAGGTTCTTAGTCGCTATATTGCATTGTTGACTCAACGGTTCTGAATTTTCAGGCACCGGCTTGACTTGAGTCAGGAATACCTCTGAATTGGCCAACGCTTCTTGCAAAGCCTCCCTAGTTTCCTTGGACAGCCGCAGCAACTCATACAGCGTTATCCGTGCTGGAATATTGGCTAATTGAGCCCTTATATCGAAGCTATGCGGAGTCTTAAACGAGACTGCTTCGGATTCTGCACCTCCTGGGGATTCTTCTCTTTCGGTTTATTCACCGGCTATCGTCGAGTCTCTTCGCCCGGTGTAGGACTTGTAATCACCCCCATCTCCGTGAGAGTTTTGGCTGGTCCCCGTTTATTCACCCCCTGCTCACTAGGTGGTGGATAATTGTAGTGATACTCATTTCCGCTTCGGGTTGCCAAAACTTCTTGCTCTTCTTCAGAGAGCGGAAAAGATTGGATTCTTTCATCATCTTCTCCTGGGATAGCAGAGACTCTGCAGCAAGACTTTCCTTTCCCCTTGGACTTCTTCTTGGATGACGACCCGGCCCATTGTTCATCTTCAATCAGGTCGGGGTGAACCCAGAGGATTTTGCCATTTGGAGCTGTATGTGGCACATGTCCTTTTTGGCGCTGTCCATGCGGGTCGTCATTTACTGTTTTCATTCCCACTTTGGTGATGCGTTTTGGTTAAAACCACGCTGTGGGCACTGATCCAAAGCTGATTGAAACCGCGTTTGCTCCAACGTTCTTGGACGGCTTCGGGGTTATGACGCCTACATCAATTAGCGCCTGGATCTTGTCCTTGAGGTGGTAGCACGACTTCATAGGGTGATGGACCGCTCTGTGGTATGCACAATACCTCGGATCCGTCACTTTGTTAGCCCCTTCTTGATCCACAATCGCTGGCAGCTGAATTTTGTTGTTCTCCAACAGGTACTTAAAGATGCCGGGAACTTCGTCATCTTTGAAGGAGTACACTTTGGGAAATCTTGGCTCTGAAGACTTCTGCTTCTGAGGCCGTTGTTGCCATTGTGACTGCGATTGTTGTGGCGCTCATTGCTGCTGCTGCTGTTGCTGAGGTTGCAATTGAAAGGTTTGATTAGCATCAACTGCATTTGCGTGTGCCTTACCTTTCCCCTGTGGGACAAAATTCTGTTGTGGAGCATTCGTCGCCTGTTGGCCTCTCTCCGCCTTCTTCCTTCTTAGGAATCGCTCGGCTTGCTCGCCTCGGACCTTCAGATCCTTCCATGTCTTGGACGGTGCTGTTCCCATTGCTTCCAACACGTCCAGGGCGAGGTTGTTGTGGCAAGTCTGGAGGATGAATTCCTCGGTGATCGGGTCCCGACAGTTCATCGCCTTGGTGCTGTTCCCATTGCTTCCAACACGTCCAACGCAAGGTTGTTGTGGCAAGTTTGGAGGATGAATTCCTCTGTGATCGGGTCCCGGCAATTCATCGCCTTGTTCCGGAATCTTTTGACGAAGGTATCGACTAACTCTCCGTCCTTCTGCTTCTCATCGAGCAACGATCCGATAGATATCTCGGTGTCGTCGTCGAAGAAGTTGGCCAGGAACTTGGTCTCCATGTCATCCCAGCTGTTTACGCTGCCTGGCTTGAGGCGGCGATACCAATCGAAGGCGGCTCCGCGAAGAGTGCCGACGAATGACCGCACCATCAGAGGCTCATTACCAGAGATCACCCCCAAATGCGATTTGAAGTAAATCAAATGCTGGGTAGGTGAACCCATCCCATTAAACGGCGTGAAGTTAATTAGATTAAACTTCGCCGGATATGGGATCGATTCCCATTCTCTTGGGTATGGGCAAGGAATGCCTGTTTTCTTCGTCTCTTGAGCGGAAATTAGTGTGTTGATTTTGCTCTCGAGGTTCTTGATCTTCAGGTTTTCGCCGGTTTCTTCGCCAGCATTCTCATTACCACCCCCTGCGTTGACGGGAGGATCATTGGTGTTACGAGCATTTGTATCCTCATCTTCCACATTAATCGGGTTACGATGATTCTGCTCGCCTTGTTGGTTCGCCAATGCTTGGATCTGTTGGTCATGCATTTCTCTCATCTGCTGCATGGCCATCTCCATCTCAAATTTGAAACTTTCTTTCTGCTTAGCCAAAGCGTCTTCAAGCATCTTGGCCATCTGCTCCGCACTTATCATCAGGGCCTCGCGGGGTTGTCCCTCGCTGGATACTGTATTATCTGATGCCACCGCGGAGCCGGCATCAGATTCTTCATCTTCTGAAGGGCGTCTTGTCCGAATCCTACCATAAGTTGCTCGCTCTATGGTTCCGGACTGCAGACGGGTTCTAGGTCGGGAAGCTTTCAGAATCGACTCGAAATCTTCTCGTGCCGATGTCCCTTTGCTCGTCATGTTGGTGGTGACCCTCGGAAATTCTCCGTCTTCAATCACCCTTCTTCTTCGTTGGAAGCGCCTAGGCCTTGGTTTTGGCGTTTCCGCATTGAGTCTTTCAAAAACTGAAACTCTTTCGGGGACCGCCTTAATGCAATTGCATTCCGACAATACCGCCCGAATGAGTTTGGAACAGGGACATTGAATTTCCCGTTCTCGGGGACTCCTCTTCCTGGTTCTATTCGTACCCCCAGCACGATAGTACAACTCGTCATTTTGACAGTCAGAGTAACCTATCGTGTGCGGGCACGCCTTCTCAGGTACAACACAATCATTATCAGATGATAATGTTTCCATCTGAGGTTGACTTGCCTTCTTTGGGCTTTCAAAGGTTACCCGCCTCAAAACATGCCTTTTTGGGCGTGAATTTTCGGCGTGATCTTGGACTTCAATGCGCAAATTGGTGCGCGCAGCTGCCTTGAGGTCTTTGTCATGCTGGAGGTGATGGCGACCCCCAGTATGTTGAGTCGTCCTGGGCTTCTTCATCGGGCCCAAACGCTCGTGAATTGGAGCTTTGCCTCTCACGTCAGGAATTGGACCGAGGCGCTCCAAAATTGGTTTCTTCTTGCGGGATGACTCTGCATGATCTCCCGGAGAAGTTATTGGGATTGACGGCGACTTTGGTTGACTCGCCGGAGTTTGACCTTCCTTAGAAGGCTGCACTGGTTGCTTTTTGGCCTGAGTCGCCACTTCAGACTTAGGCTTCCAGACTTGGCGGGTTGGTGGTGGCTTCTTTGCCTCCTCCTTTTGCAGTCTTCTACGGACTTCCTGAGCTTGAGCCCGTGCCTGCGCTGACATCGCGCGGCGCTTGCGAATACGCTCTTCAAGTGTCGAACGGTTCTGTTTGACGCGGACCCATTCGTTCTTTGGCGGCTTGGAGGAGTCGCCGTTCATTGGTGGTTGAGGCTGTTTGCCTCTTCTGTTCTTCAGATCCGCGTTGTAGCGGAATCCGTCTGTAGACTCCATCGCCTTGGCGAGTTGCTGCGTAAGGCGTTGACGACGCCTCTGGCGGGCTCTCTTTGAGAGAGTCACAACGCCTTCAACAGTGGAGGCGTTGGCGGGAGTTGGGTTGACCTGGTTGGAGGTCGGCAGAACTTCACCCGACGCGACTTTGGCGTCAGCTGGGGTGAGAGCTTCGTTGGCGTTCTGAACTTCTTCAAACCAACGAGCTTTTCTCCTGGAGGAGAACTTCTTGGACTTGCGGGGGGAGGTAGATCCGGACGAGGACACGTACTCCTCGAACTTGGCTTGGTCGAACTCATACTCGACCTCCTCCACGACCGGGATTGAGATCCGCGGCTGCGACGTGACGATCTCGGCAGCGAGACCGTTGGCTCCCACTGTGGTCGCCAGATTGTTCGTGGGGAAAATCGTTTTCTTCATTGATGTCATTGTGATCTCAAAATAACAACTTTTTGTGGTTACAAAAGATCCGGTCTTTTTTAGATCCGGTTACAACGAAATCAAAGAAAATAAAAAAAATTACAACTTTCTCCTTGTGAACAAATCGCGAGCTCCTGTTTTGCGGTCGCTCGCTTTTGTGGGTTCTTTGCCAACGCCGGGGTTAATCCGTGGACCACCGCGCGATCTAGATCCGGTCGGATCTACACGCTTTGACGGGTATTCTTCCAAGGGAATAATAGCCGGGAGGGATTAGTTCACTAAGGAAATAATCGCTCGGATCTCGGGATCTAAGACCAAGCTTAGATCCGGAGTGTGATCTCGTGTAGATCTCAGATCTGTTCTTCCCCTCTCTTGAACTCCTGCCTTTTGTGACGTGGATGCTCGCCGAGGATCAGATCTGAATGTCCAAGTCTTCAAGTCTTCAAAACTCTAAGCTCGATCTTCAATCCGGCAGAGTTTCGGCTCTCCAAAGTCCAACCCTTGAAATGAACCACCCCCTCTCCTATTTATAGCCAAGCGTCACTGTGCCCGTGTGCACGTGTGGCCAACACATAGATGGCCGGCCACCTTAAGATGGCTCGGCTCATGCC
>NC_033796.1:75202201-75220501 GCF_001876935.1 Asparagus officinalis
CGGTGGTGGCCGAGCCACCCCAAGGTGGCTCGGTGAGCCGCCTCGGTGACTTGGTTTCCGAGCCCCTCCGGGTGTTTGGTTTTCTGCTGTTTTCCACCTTTGGGTTCTGTCCGTGATTCGGTTGATTCAGACTTGACTCGTTGACCTGATTTGGCAGTAAGTCGGATTCCTGATTTGGCAGTAAATCCACTTCTGAGTTCGAGTCCGAAACTGATCTTGATTTGGTCGTTATTCATCCGAGTCCGCTCTTGTTTGAATGACTCGTTGATTCCCCGAACTATTGGCTTGATTCCACGCTCCGTTGATTCCCCGAACTATTGGCTTGATTCCACGCTCGAATGGATGTATCCCGTTGCTTGCGTGCGGTTCATCGCCTCGTTGGTTCGTCGGTTCGTGCCGAGCTGTGCTAAGGGACCTATAAGCAATTTTATATGCCTATATCTGTAAGCCACCGGAAGTACCAACACGCACAATCAGTTCCTCATCTTCAATACAATCTTCCCCATGAGATGACCAATATTTATATTTCTCATCTAACCGTGAATTTATTTGGTGGATCTGTATATCCTTTTTTATTCTGCAACTTCATATTCCTTCACCTACAACAATGACAATACATAGCATCGCTACTTAAATTCTTGGGATTCATTTCGGCAAACCGCATGAAGGTGTCACATGCCTCCTTATATCACGTGTCATAATATCTTTCAAGTCGAGGAATATCTGTCCATGATATCCTCATATGTAGATTATATATAATTATTAACTATAATTAATCTCACTACTACTGGTAAATTTATGACTCTTCATGACAGTATACATACAACACACATCATACTTACATATATGTATTATTTAACAATTAAAATATTTTTTCCTTCTAAATTAAAATTGAAACGTATATGAAGTTTAATTAGAACATTCTAGCTGTTGTCATAGGAAGGCTTCTATCCCATTAAGAATATAGTAGTGTTTACATCCAACTTCTTATACTTTATATGCTTTTATTTCTTGAACATTTCGGCAGCACCTACCCACTATTCTCCTTGCACACTATGCAGATGTTACTACGCGTATTGGCAATAGGCCGAAAATGCAGAACAATATACACTTATTGTATAGGACGAACAACGAGTACATACTGCCAAAATTTTTAAGAAATGAAATATACAAAGTATACAGAGATGGATGTATGCACTACTATATTCCTAACCCGTCCAAGAATGACAGATCTAATAATTACGAATTTTAGTATGAATTATTTTTTTATAATATAAAGTAAATGATCTTTTTCAGGTAGAAAACTTTTTTGCCTACCAAATTTGAGTCGTCTATTTCATATTATTAAGTCCAAAGAATTGGATGTAATTATTGAACGGGAGTCTAAGGATAATGTTATCTTTTCATTCACCTAAATTGGATATATAACACATTATTAAAAAATATAATGTAATATATATCATTCTCTTTTTTTTTTGAAATTTTTTTATTTCACATATTTTTCACATCACAAACTTATGGAATCACACAATTTTGTAGTACGCACGAAACTGTCGGCTATCATGATTCGGGTGTTCAATTAGGGCTAATAGTTGAAAAGTGTTCAATTAGGTTTATGATTATAAGTGTTGTTCAAATAGGGCAAAATGTCGTTGAGTTAGGGTTAATAGCTAAAAAAATTTGAATTATGGTTACAAGATTCAAACTTGCTCATTTTGGGTCATAATTTAGGGTATTTAAACAAAATTTAATAATGAACAATAAAAAATTAAACAAATTGAAATTTTCCATGAAAACATACAATTTTAAGTTAGAGAGAAGAGGAGATGAGCGACTGTGAGATCCGAAGACGACGGGCGACGGCAAGAACAGGCTACGCCGAGCAACGACGACGAGAATTGTCGAACATGGCAGGGGGGTTCGAACACGGGCGGTGACAATACGGGTGAGTGGCATTCGGGTAGCGGCGTGTGGTAGTCGCGGTCGGCATGCGGGCCGGGCGTCGTGTGGGCGTGCAGGCGTACGGGCGTGCTGTAGTACGGGCGTGTGATGTCGTGCGGTTCAACAGTCATTCAAAAGAATTTGAGCGACATCAATGTTTTTGTGCGGGGGTGAAAAAATAAAGTGAGCTCTGATAAAGAGGGGCGACAGGGGGTTTAGAAATCTAGATTTTTTTGGTGGGCACCACCATCTTAGACAAAAATTTCTACCTAGGAGGGGGCTAGGAGGGTTCTGACCAAAAAATGTTTGGTTGCCAACCTAGACTAAATTTTCTATCTAGGTTGCAGCAATCTAGACAGAATAATTCCATCTAGTTTGATTCAAACTAGATGGAAATTTTTCGTCTAGTTTGATCCGTTTAGGATCTTCATTTTTTTGTTAGTGGTTAAACGACTGGTTTCGATAGATACCCGTGTGCGGTCATTGAAGCCTACTGAATCGAGTTGTCATTTAGATGAACTCTCATCATAGTAAGGAAGGCTCTTCATGAGAAGGCAGAGTTGATGTATGATTTTTATCCGAACCATTATAAAAATTCTGTGTGTTGCTGTGTTGGTTTGCTTTTTGTTTTTCATTTATTATATTTTCGCTACACTTTTTGTGCAAATTTAAGTGTTGCTGAGCAATCACTAAATTTTGGGATCCAAAGTATTCCGAAAATTCGTCCCAGTCAACCGCGAACTTTCGAAAACTTTGGAGGGGGTTCTGTAGGCTGTCTAAAAATCACAATAGATAGCTTATTCAAACAAGCTCCGACAATGGAAGTCACAATCAGACGACTTTCTAGATCACTGCATCCGTAACTCCACAATCGCCACAAACGCGACTTCACTTCTGAGATGATTGATCTTGATGGCTGCGACAACAGCATGACTAATATTATATTAGCAACTATTTGAGATGCTGATGAGCAGTGGGATGATTTCAGAAATAAAAGGTTGGACTTAGTTGGTGAGTTGCTTGGTAGAGAGCTGTGGGCAAATATTCATCTTTAAAACACTATGGATGTTGATTCCCGTCTAGCTCCTACAATGAAAGCTACCATCAAATAGCTTTCGGGTCGGTGAACGAAAGTTGCGAATGGAGGGCTTTTCACATAGATCGAGAGGAGTTACAATTCAACGACACTTCCGACAACAGATGAAAACTCTATTCAGCGGTCTTCACGATCTACAGTGAAAGTTACAGTCTGACGACTTTCACACTCCACAACAGCTAAAGCCAGGATTATTGAACAACGGTCCTTGCAATGCAACACAGAAGAAGCTACAAGTCAAATAGCTCATTCTGAGACGCGGATGTCATCCCCGCGTCACCACTTTGGAAATGAAGGCGACCCCCGCGTCGGCGTCTTCAAGCCACAGGCCAAACGTGAGCGACCCTCGCGTTCGTAGGGGTCCAACCAACAATGACCCCCGCGTTTACAAGCAGGCAACAAGCCAAAACGCGAGCGACCCTCGCGTTCAATGGTGTTCAGCTAACACCCAACCTCGCGTCTCAATCCTAAGAAGCGAAGTTGGGTTCTGAACGCCAGATTGGGCGTTTGACTTGTTCAAACATAAGTCGAACGGTTCCAAAACCGTTTATCCCACGTTCTGAGGGGTTTTCACCCACGTAGGAGCGGATATAGGGGTCAGTTACAACCTCTTATCCCCCTATAAAAGCTCAACAAACTCAACTGAGTTAGAGGCTGGCGGCTGGCTCTTTGAAAACAGAAGAGTTAGCAAGGATCAAAACCACTCGGGTTTGGAGATTTGGCAGCAGCGAAATCCTTAAAGATAGGATTTTTTAATCAATCTCGGAAGATCAAATCTGAGGGGATTCGTCAGCAACAGAATGACAGCTTGATCATTAACCGAATTTTCGGTTCCAACAACTCTACTCACAGAGTTCAAACTCGTTCAGAGTTCTTAAAAACTCATTCAGAGTTAAACACTAAACTTTCCACAGAAGTTCATTGTTCCCACGAGAGAGAGACATTCGGATCGTCAACAGAGAGCAAATTCGACGCGAGCAATTGAAGGAGGCATTCCATCGCTACCGAGAAGAACCCAGTTTTAAACAAAGGGGAAAATCAAATTCGTTTTCCTCTCTTTTGTAATCAAGTTGTAATCGAGATCAAAGGAATCAAAGTCAAATTTTCTTTATTCTCTTCGTTGCAATTTTCTCTACAAACAAAAGATGACGACTCCGCTGGGGACTAGCTTTTCCGATGAAGAAGTGGTGGCGCAGTCCGATGTCCACCTCATGGGAACAACAGTAGAAACTCTCGTTGTGGAGTTTGATCAAGCAAAATACGAGGAAGCATTATCCTCTGGATCACTTAGCCCCAAGGCTAAGCAAGATACCCGCAAGACCTTCAACAAGGTTAACTCTGTTGTTGACGTGCCGAAGAAAGCCCTCTCCTTCGGTCAGGAACTCAAACTGGCCTTGTTGGCGGAAAATCCCACATCCGCGTCAGCAAGACATGCTTCGGGCCACAAACGGCCTCTGGAGGAGACGAGTCCTGTAAACGTCAATGACGTTGCTGCAAAGGCTTTGAAACAAGCCAAAAAGAACGCCGCTCGCCGACGGAGAAGATCCATACGACCTGGCCCAACGCGAGCATCGCGTTTCTGAAGATCCAACCAAGGAAAATCCAACCAAAGAAGAACGCTCACTGCGTGGCAATGAGCCCAACTATGAGCCTCGGCTGATACAGCTCAAACGCGACCCTGAGTGGCGCGTTGTGCAGTCAAAACGCAGCCCTCAGCGGGGAGCTGCCAAAACCAAACGCGACCCTCAGGGGTACGTTCCAATAAAACATAACTCTCACGAGTCTGTTTCATGAAATAAACGCGACCCTCATGTGCGCGTTCAAACGAAGCATGACTCTCAGGGGTCTGTTTCACAAATTAAACGCGACCCTCAGATGCGCGTTCAAACGAAACATGACTCTCAAGAGTCTGTTTCACTAACCAAACGCGACCCTCAGGGGCGCGTTCAACCAAAACTTGGCTCTCAGAGTTCAGGTTCATCATTTAAACGCAGGCCTCGGCCTAGTGTTTTCAAATCCCAACGCGACCCTCGCGTTACTTCTCAAGAACGCGATCTTCAAGAGGTCCGTCAGGTTCAAAAAAGTCAGTGTGGCTTCAAAATCCACGTTCGACAAGAACCAATCTCACCTACCCAAGGGCAGGGGGTTCCATCTCCACCTCCAAGCCCGGGGAAAGTTTCCTCCCAAGTTCCTGATCTACGGGGATTATTGTCGAGAGGAAAACCAACAGTACAAGCAGCTCATTCATGTCAATGTGAGAGGCTAATCTCTGCAGTCCTGTCAGAATGCCCTTGTTGTGCATCCACACCTCGGCAGTCCGTATTTGACAGGTTGACCCAAACGACAACGCCGCTACAGAAAGAAGACAGCTGAAGCGGAATACCCTTAGGTCACTATCAATATGATCGGCAGAGGGAAAGCTTCGCATACTGACTCCGATGAGTCGCAAGAGAGTCATCCGCCAACTGTCCGAGAAATTTGTGACCAGTTCGAAGGAGTATATCAGAATACTCGGACTCGGACAGGAGCGATTCGTCCGGTTAACTATCAAAAGTTAGCCAAGGGCATTGCAACAAGTGATGAACATTCGGCAATAGCCGAATCTCAATCTTCAAGCTCTGTCGGAGCACGGGAGGTCTCCGCTTACACGACAGGGAACCATGAAGACATAGCCAAAAGAGTGGACGAACATCATGTCATGCTCCAGGCACAGCAGGAGACACTTCTCCAGTTAAAGGATATGTTGGCCCAGCTCCTTGCCGAAAAAGGCCAAAAACCTGAATCTTCCCGGAGGACTACTTCAAAGGGAAAACAAAAAGCGACCGAACATTCGGATCGTGAGACTCACCACCTAGGATCCTCTTCCGAAGGTGAGAGAGAGATGGAGAAAGAACTGCACCCTCAATCTACCAAGGTGGATGAACTGGAAGCTCGCCTCAACGCAATCGCCAACCGAAGTGAGCTCCGCTTCCCGGAGAACAACTTCAAAGGGAAAACAAAAACTGCATGAATATTCAGACCGTGAGACTCACAACCTGGGATCCTCTTCCGAGGGTGAGAGGGAGATCGAGAAAGAACTGCACCCTCAATCTACTAAGGTGGATGAGCTGGAGGCTCGCCTTAACGCAATCGCCAACCGAAGCGAGCTCCGGGAAGAGGGAGTTGTGCGGCCTTACCCTGCTGAGTGGGATACAGCTCCCTACCCACCGAAGTTTAAGGCCCCTACCTTACAACCGTTCGATGGTACAGGATCGCCAAATCAGCACATTTACTACTTCAAGTCCCAAACTGGGGATGTAGTAGCAAACGACGCCATCCTGACCAGGCTGTTCATCGGTACCCTTAAGGGTGTCGCCTTCGAATGGTTCATGAAATTGCCTGCCGGATCTATTCAGAAATGGGTAGACCTGGAAAGGCTATTCTTGGCCAGATTCTTTGAGGACGACACGGAGGTCTCGGTCCCAACTCTTCTTGCCACTAAGCAAAGGAAAGGAGAGTCCATCAAAACCTATGTGGAGAGATTCCGCAGCATGGCATTACGATGCCCCTCAGGAATGACACAATCAACTCTGGTTGAAACTTGCAGGCACAACCTGCAGACCCAGCTCCTTGCTCAAATGGGGGTGGCAGAATGTCGCTCCTGGAGACAACTAGTTTCACAAGGAGAACAAGCTGAGGAGATAGCAACCAGAACAACGCCCAACGGTCTAAGGGGAAGGAGACCTTGGCGGCCGACTACACGCGAGTACCACCGCCGAATAAGCAAGGCAAGGCGCCAAATCAGCAAAGAACGCCCAAGCAGTATTCGTTCAAAGAGGAGCACGTGGATACATTATTCCAATTGCTTCGAAAGAACAATAAGTTACAATTGCCCGAGGTCAGGAAGCCGGATGAAGCAGGGAAAGTGGATGACCCCAACTATTGTCGTTATCACAGATTCCTTGGACATCCTACCAAAAAGTGCTATGTCTTCAAAGACATCTTGCAGAATTTGGTAAACGCTAATGTGCTCACACTGAAGCCAGAGCAGAAGACCGTATCTACTAATATGATAGCGGTCCAATTTGGTGATTTTCCCCCGGTAGTAACGGCGGACGGCGTCGTCCCCATTCGCAAGGGAGAAATACGTCTGAAGAATGCTGAACGGCGTCGTCCCTATTCGCAAGGGAGAAATGCACCTGAAAAATGTTGACGTGCATAGTCAGAAGGACAGGGGGTTGGTGCCCCTCACTACCCCAAAAGGGGAAATCATGTGGGTCCACCCTGATCTGCTAGAAGATCAATAATGGACGAACACCTCGTCCAAAAAGAAGGGAGGCAAGGCTAAGTCTTCTAACACGATTAGCCCCTCCATTACTGAAAATGATGACCACCTCAAACCTCTTACCGATTCAGAAGAGGAGAGGATTGTCCTAGCAGCATACCCAGAAGGCAATCCTGGCACTCAGTCAGGAAAAGCTTACTTGAGGGATTACGGCCAGAACGCTCCAGAAGCTGAAGAACAGCCCCAAGACGCTGGGGGTTCTGCCCCGAAAAAGCCAGTTGACAAAGGAAAGTAGAAGGAGCTCCGATTCCACAGGAATTTCCACCAGGAAACCGGAGAATCAAGTGCTCCTTTCCAGTTCAACGTTATGGCACAGTTGGCCAACATACCGGTCAGGATTACCTTGTATGAGCTCCTGAAGTTATCCAAAACTACCAAGGAAGCTCTGATCGAAGCTTTAAAGAATACAGAGAGCTTCATCACCCAAGTCACTCCAGTTCCTGAAGCTTCTGATGATCAAACTTGTCTGCAATGCCTGCAAGCGGCGAGAAGTCTACCCTGCATATCGTTCACGCAAGAAGACATGCAGGTCAAACATGAACATGACCGACCACTGTACTACACAGGATATTTCAAGTTGACCCAGGCTCAGCGCTCAGCATCATGCCTTACAGGGTCATGCAGGTCTTAGGGATTCCTATGCATCGACTGCACACCACCCAGACTACTATCTTCGGGTTCAATGCAAACAGCACCCGACCCCTGGGAAAGATCAAACTCAGATGTCAGATCGGAGATCTTAAGTCTGAAGTAGCATGCTACATCATAGATGCGGACACGTCCTACAATCTTTTGCTAGGACGACCATGGATACATACAAACCGCATTGTCCCATCTACTTTGCATCAGGTTATGAAGTACGCCAATGACGAGGGCGAAGTCAGAACCTTGATTGCAGAAAAATACCCCTTCCGAGGGGTGGAAAACTTCCATACCGACTCTGTCTTTTACTTGGAATCCCAAGAGAAAGAAGATGTAGACAGCGGTAATGAAGCTGACATCGAACCAGATCCCGATGAAGATTGTCCTTGGGAGTTAAACTTTGATGTAATGGGTCAGGGTGAGAGTAATAATGATGTACCGAGCGAGGGCGAGTGGTTCATTAATGAAGATTCCATTTTAGCGTACTTGTCTGATGTCTCTCTTAAAAATAAACAAATAGAGAATGATTCTAGTGCAGGTACCAACCCATGGCACGTACTGTGCACCGAGGCGTCACTCACCTTACCAATCCAGTCATCTTTCATTTCGGATGAAGAAGTGGAGGACGCACAGAAGGCTTTCTTCAAAGTCCCATCCAAAAGGAGAGGGCAGAAGCCGATCTATTTTGGTAAAGTAATGAAAAACAGGGTCTGAACTTCGGGAAGGGCAGACGAACCCCAGTCCGAATGTCTCTAGCCCCTGAAGGAAAACCTCAGGATTATTACAATAAAACCGGAAGAGGTTTAGGTTATGTCACAACTCCCTCTGCCTCAGAAAATGAGATCAGTAATTATCTGCGTCAAGATCATTCGTCCGGAACCTCTTCCTGGGAATCCGACGTCAGTGTCGGACCTTTCTTTAAAGGTTTGACTGTGAACATGGTTTCAACTAGTCACCCTGATGAAGATGCAGGGGGTGACGAAGAGTTAATTGAGTCGACTAACGATCCTTGGATCAAACGTCTTAACATCCTGTGGGATATGCGTTTCGAACAACGCGAACCACCCACTGAAGATAAGGTGATCCAGGTCAACATGGGAAATGAGTCTGACCCCAAGCCTATCTTTATAGCTGAAGACCTATCATCATCCGAGAAGGAAGACCTTATATCTCTCATCCGAGAATATATAGATGTCTTCGCTTGGAATTATGAAGATATGCCTGGTCTTGACCCGAAGGTGGCCATGCACCGTCTCAACATCGATCCGGATGTAAAACCCGTTAAACAACAACAACGCAGGTTTCGTCCAGAGATCATGGAATCAATTGAGTCAGAAGTTAAAAAGCTTATAGACTCAGGTTTTGTGAGGGAAGAACAACACCCAGATTGGGTAGCCAACATTGTTCCAGTTCCTAAGAAGAATGGTAAAGTCCGGATATGCATCGATTTCCGCGATCTTAATGCCGCCTGTCCAAAGGACGAATTCCCACTTCCTATCACGGATGTTATGATCGACAACACCTGCGGGTATGAACGGATGTCTTTCATGGACGGATTCTCTGGGTACAATCAGATAAAGATGCACCCGGACGATGAAAAACATACTGCTTTTAGAACACCACTGGGGGTGTATTGCTACACAGTGATGCCCTTCGGCCTGAAAAATGCAGGTGCGACTTATCAGCGTGCAATGAACACGATCTTTCACGAACACCTCCGAAAGAAGATCGAATGCTACGTTGATGATATAGCTGTAAAAAGCCAATGTAAAGATGATCATCTCGCAGATCTGAAGACAATGTTCGAAATCATGCGAGCACATCAGCTGAAGATGAATCCGACAAAATCATTTCTCGGAGTTTCAAGTGGAAAATTCCTGGGATTTATCGTTACTTCCAAGGGAATCTCTCTTGACCCAGAAAAAGTGCGTGCCATCCAAGACATGCCACCTCCGAAGAATCTCAAAGAGCTCAGAGGTTTGCAAGGCAGACTGGCCTACATTCGAAGATTCATATCAAATCTTTCAGGGCGCTGCCAACCTTTCTCTAAGCTTATGAAGAAAGGAGTATCCTTTGTTTGGGATGGAGAGTGCCAAAAAGCATTCGAGGAGATTAAAAGATATCTCCCTCAACCGCCAGTTCTCGTGGCCCCGATATCAGGAAAACCATTCCTGTTATATGTGAGAGCCATGGATCATTCCCTGGCCCAGAACAACGATCAAGGGCAAGAGCAAGCCATTTACTACCTGAGCAGGACTATGATGGGAGCCGAACACCGGTACAATCCGGTCGAAAAGGAATGTCTCGCTTTGGTATTCGCAATTCAAAAGATGCGACATTACCTAGTTGGACAGACAATTCATGTTATCTCCAAGGTGAATCCTTTGAGAGTTCTGATGACAAAACTGTCATCTCTAAATTGCCGACTCGCCAAATGGGCCATTCTCTTGTCGTAGTACGACATGCAGTTCATGCCCCAAAAGGCGGTCAAGGGTCAAGCATTGGCCGACTTCTTAGCCGATCATCCAGTATCGGGAGCATCTAAGTTGTACGAGGAATTACCTGACGAGGTTGCTGAAGCTTGCGCTACCCAAGAAGCTACGCAAGTGTGGAAGTTATTCTTCGACGGTGCATCCAGAGCAAATCCTCATGGAGCAATCACTGCGGGAGTAGGAGTAGTGTTAATCTCTCCGAAACCCTGCACCAACAATGTAGCCGAGTATAACGCTCTGCTATTAGGTATGCAATTTGCTGAGGAACTTGATATTCAGCACCTTGAAGCTTACGGTGACTCTCAGCTCATCGTTAATCAAGTTCGAGGAGAATACGAAGTACGTCATGAGGATCTAATCCCATACTACTTCGCAGTGCTAAAGCAAGCTCAAAAATTCGATGGTTTCTTTATCGAATATGTACCGCGAGCTCAGAATGCGTACGCAGATGCTCTAGCCTCCTTGGCAACCTCATTAGCGTTGCCACCGAAGACTGAAACAACTATTCCAGTCGCGGGACGGAAATTATACTTTTCTAAAATTCCTACAGAAGAAAACTTAGACGAGACACCGTCAGGAGAAGTCTGTACAACTTCTATGGAGTTTGAATCCAGAGATTGGTGATTCCCGTACATCGACTATGCCGTATATGGAATTATACCAGAAGATCCTAAGGAAGCGGCCTCTATCAAACGAAAGGCCCTCCGATTCTATTTCGACACAGTCTCTCAAGTCTTGTATCGTAAATCGCATGATGGAGTTTTGCTTCGATGTCTCTCTCGGAAGGAAGCAAAAGAGGCCCTCAAGGAAGCTCACGGTGGAATGTGCGGAGCTCATCAGCCCGGAGCTAAATTAGGAGATCGCCTCCGACGCATCGGCTATTATTGGCCGAAGATGTTCTCAGACGCGGTTGACTATGCTAAACATTGTCACGCGTGCCAAATTCATAGGGATTTCATCCACCAAGCACCAGGAAACTTACACCCCACATCGGCGACTTGGCCATTCGAAATGTGGGGTATGGATATCGTCGGACCGATTTCCCCTCCGACGTCCAAGGGACACCGGTTCATTCTAGCCGTAACCGACTATTTCTCCAAATGAACGGAGGCAATCCCGTTGAAAGAAGTCAAGACTTCAAATGTAATCAAGTTCATCAAGCATCACGTTGTCTACCGTTTTGGAGTCCCGAGGCGAATAGTTCACGACAATGGGACACAATTCGTCAGCCTTGGTTTTTAGAGATTCTGTGACAAATTTAGAATCCAAAGTGTTGCATCCACGGCATATTATCCACCAGCAAATGGTCTTGCAGAAGCCTTTAACAAAACCATAGTGAAGCTTCTTAAAAAGTTTGTTTCTAAAAGCCGGCGCGATTGGGATGAAAGACTGGGTGAATGTCTTTGGGCTTACCGCACTACAGTAAGGACCTCTACAAGAGCCACACCTTTTTCTTTGGTATACGGCTGCGAGGTTGTATTGCCATTGGAAATCCAGATTCCTTCTCTGAGAGTCGCTATCATAACTGGACTAACAGAAGAAGAAAAGCATCAACGACGTCTGTAAGAACTTGAAGCCTTAGACGACAAGCGACTTCAAGCTCAACAACAGATCGAGTTGTATCAAGCCTGTATTTCTAAAGCCTACAACAAAAAGGTTAAGGAACGGATTTTCAAGAAAGGCGATTTAGTGTTAGCCAACAGGCGACCCATGGTGATGACACACAAAACCAAAGGGAAGTTCAATCCTAAATGGGAAGGGCCCTTCGTAATAGAATCAGTCTATTCGAACGGAGCATACCGCCTCATCAATCAAGAAGGAGACAGGCTCATGATGCCAATTAATGGGAAGTTTCTCAAGAGATACTTCCCGTAAATCATGTAGCCCCCTAAACCCCAACCAAATCAGGCTGGGGGTTGCCTATTCATAGTGTAATTCTATCTTGTATTTCGTCATGTTAACACTACACCTCTGACGATTGTAATTTGATGGAATTATTCTAAATAAATAATAAAGGGAATTTCGATAGCATTTGCATTATTTTCTATTGTCTTGAACCAGATTTTAGCAAAAAGGGACGATAAAGAGCAAAGGTGATATCATTTTCATTCCATGTTGTTAATCTAAACACAAAATGATGACAAACAAAATGAAAAAGATACAAAATTCCTTAGCCAAGAACAGGTCAAGAGCTAAACATCAGGCTTCATTAACTTGAGGGTTTTTAGCCTAGACTTGAAGGCAGAGAGTTTCTCCCGGTGAGCCGCTCGAACTTGTTCCTCGATCTCCTTCCTGAGTTCTGCTTCAATAGGAAGAGTAGCAACAATGTCCTTACGAGTCCGCTCAGCTGCGTGGAGTGTACGGCAAAATTTCGTATAAATTTGGCCACTTTTATGCTCAAGCTCTTTCCTGACATCCTCATAGTGGGCCAATTGGGCTTTCTTCTGGTCCAACTCGGCTTCTAATGGAGCGATAGTCTTCTCGATACCACGGATATCGGAAGCAACACGTTTGATTTTAGCATATGCTTTAGAGTGTCGCTTCCTTAAAGCTGATATGCGGGCCTTTTTATCAGACATGTCCTTGCGAAGAGCCCCTGGGTGATGCGCCCTCGAGATTATCGCCAAGGAAAGAGCCGGCTCCACTTCAGAATCTAAATTGGTGCGCTGTAGCTCCCTGAAAGCTGCTAATTCTATCATCAAAAGAGTGATTCCCCCTTGGCAGTGTTCAGTCCAGGATGCATCCCCTTTAGCTTTGATGTCGTCCAAACATTGGCTCAAGATAGATTCACAGTCTTCAAGAGAAGCCCCTCAACACTGACCATATTAATAATTGTCTGCATCCAACGTTCCAGTTCATCAATTGATTTCTTCAGAGCCCTTGAGCGTGGAGGAGGAGGAGTTGGATAGATTGGATCCGTATGATCATCCTGAACAGGTGTTGGAGCAACTTCAGAAGGAGGGCCCTCTCCAGCCCTATCGTCCTCAGGAACCGAGGGGATCAATTGGGGCATTTCGTCCTCTCCGTCAGTAAAACGCTCAACGAGCGCAGACTTCATCGCATCCCCCATTAATTTGGCCCTCTTGGAATTCTTGGCCATGACAGGTATCCGCTTACGGATTCTCCTGTCATACTCACCTTGCTCAGCAGCAGAAAGAGCCTTCTTACCCGATCTTAAAGAACGAGGTTTAGGAGCAGGCTCTTCTGAAGGAATCTCCTCAGTTGTCTTATCTTCGGGAGAATCGGCAATTGGTTTTCCCTCTTAAAACGTCATATCCCGGAATCCGAGAAGCTTCAACAAACCACTGGCGGAAATCCATAACAGTAGAGCAGCCGGGTGGTGAATGGGGTAAAGTGAATTGCGCATGGGTTCCCCCGGCGGAGAAAAAGTACCATGCGCGAGCTCCTTCGTATAAATTCCCAATCTAAGCTAACGCCGGGTTAGGATTGCCAACATAGAGTTGGTCATATCCAAACTGTCTGGCGAACCGAGAAGGCATGTAAGGCTCGATTACGCACTTCTCCCGCGAGCGATAGACCAGGTAGCCCAACCTGATCATAAGAAGCCAGCTGAAGGTACCCTCTTCCAAAGAAGACGAGCCTTCAAAAAGCAAATCCATGAAACGAGCATCCTTAACATCAGCCCCGTCAAAGTTAGGAGCACAACAGAAAACCTGGTAATTATCCTCTCGGGATAAAAGCTGTCGAGCCCTGACTATATAAGAACTAGTCCACGTGGCCGACTCCAATCTTTGTACGAAGGGAGTATAAGCATCACCCCCTTCATGCACTCCCGTCATTAATGAAGGGCAATGCAACACAAACCAGGCCATTAAATATGTGTATGGCACTGGTACACGTGGTTGAGGAGCTTTTCCAGCTTTCTTCTTAGCGGCTTTGACTCTCGAAGCACTGAGGAGTTCTGAAGTCAACACCCTCAGGCCATTCTGAATACAGCCAACCATAGCAGTAAGGAGGCTCACAGGTCTCCCATGCGCTAGCAAAACAGCTGGGTACACTACCTCAGCTAATATTGCCTCTATCGGTCTTGACGGTACTACGCACCGCTTCAACCAAATCATGAAGAAGCCTGCAAGCAGAGCCGTGTCAGAGATAGGAACTGTGGCTTGGTAGTGAAAACTTTCAAACTCGGCACCAGCTTCAAAATCATCCTCTGCATGCTCTGTCTTATAGGTAGCACTGGAAGCTGTAATTCGAGCTTTGGCATCCTTACGAGAGATCACAGCAACCCGAGATACGGCTACATCTTTCCGGTTTAAATTCTGAAAGAGGTAGTCTGCCCACGTGGTATGCATAATGCCCCCTCCACGCATCCCAAAGACTTGGGCACATATGTGGAAGTGGCACATCAGCTCCCAGAAAGTAGCACAAATTTCCGGGTGCGCCACCTTCAGTAGAGAAAGTTCCTCGGTGGTGGGAATGAACTCCTCGTAGGGCATTTTTCCAAGCGACAGCCCCGACACTGCCTGCATCTCATGAAGAGCAAAACCTAACTCTCCAGCAGGCGTAAAGAATGTGCAGCTGTCAGGGTTATATTTCTCCAACATAGCGAAGAAATTATGAAGACTCTGCACGACTCCCCGTCGTGTGAGACCCGATTGAGTGAGCGAGTCCTTAAGCTCTTCAAGAACAAAGTCAACCATACGGGTCCACCAACCTCCTTCTCCGGAACAGATCCATCCAGGAGATCTGAACGTTTGGGTAGAGAATTCACCCTGAGTTGCAAGGAATTGGCGGATAAAAATGTTCGCTGGACGTGGCACCTCCGGAACCAGCTCCTTCTTCTCGAACAAACCAGGTCTTAACCCCTTGAGTTGTTCCCCGATTTGTGTACGAGCTCGTCGACCAAATCCAAGCGACACGTTCTCCTTCTCCTTTACTATGTCAAAGGTCAAACCCCGACGACAGCTCACATTCAAGAAATAGGAGAGTGGGTACATCCTCTTCATGTTTGGGAGAAATAAAAAGCGATTATCAGTTCTCTGCAGCAGCTTCGAATCTTCTACATATGTGAGATGGTCATCGACTGGTATGCGATCTCCAAATATGAAGGCTGGTTTAGGAAACTGGGCATGACTAACAGGGGTCTCCAAGTCTAAGTCAGTTATCAAAATCCTGAGAGTAGAGCATTGAGGGAATTTAATCATTTCCGCTCTTTCCGAATCAGGAAAAGTACACAATGGAATCCTGTTCTGAAGACTGAATAATTCATTCGGGTCAGGTCCACCAATATATCCGAAATGGTGCTCTTGTGAAAGCGGCACGTTTGGGAGAAGCACTGCACAATCAAAAGCAGAAGTTAGCAGCTAGAAGCGAGCTATCGACATAAAGACATAGTCAGAAATACAAAGGCTCATGTCGAAATCTCCAACGCGAAGGTCGAACCTCGCGTCAGAAATCTCCAACGCGAAGGTCGAATCTCGCGTCAGAAGCCTCAAACGCGAGAGTCAACCTCGTGTTGAAAAACTTGAACGCGAGGGTCGAGACCCACATGGGATCCCAACCCCGCGTTTTCATTGAGTTGAAACGAGTCATCTTCCTCGTTATCAAGAACCCATCTAGGGTTTTCAGAGAACTTGCCAAGGCAAGTTATTTCAGTCAGCACTCACCACGACAGGGAGGCCCCGGCGGCGGCGATGTCGACGGCAAGGTCCCCGCATGGGCAAGAACACCGCCGGCGTTCTCAGCCGACGGCATGTCGGAAGTCGCCTTAGCGACTTTCTTGGAGTTTGAATCCCTTCTCCGAGGCGCCATTGATGCAGGTGATCGGAGGAAGATCCCTTGAAAGAGGGAGACGAAGTTCGTCAGAGATTTCGCCGAAATCAAACGAGAATTCTCGTTCTTGGAAATAGCCGAAAGTCTTGAAAGTCAATTGACTTTTGACGTGACCGTTCAGGTCTAGTTATAACAGCCGTCAAGCTGTTAAGAGGGCACGGGATTCTAGGAAGTGAATCCCAACCATCTCCAAAACGCGAAGCTCACAGTCGCGTTCAAATTTCACAAGTGCAAGGCTCTAGCTAACGTCACGAAGGCTCGAACCTCGCGTTTCAAATATCAAACGCGAAGGTCACCCCAGCGTTGCAATTCTTCTAAACGAAGAACATGCACTTGTAAGCTCACTTAACAGAGTGTTAATCAAGACCTCTGTATTTCTTCAGCAGAATTCAAATTCTCATTGGGTTAACACTGCACCCCAAAATCCACTTATCAATTCTCAAGAATAGAATGATAAGTCTCCAAATCATTGCCAATTTATTAGTTCTCCTCAGCAGAGCAATAAATAACTTGTTTTCAGTGGAGTAACAAACTTCCCCAAAATCCTACTCAAATCACAAGTATCACAATTCATCGCTCCGATGATAAAACACATAGCAGTTCTCCCCTGTGAGACGCTATAATATTCTTTCCCCACAAATGTCACTATAATATTCTTTCCCCGCAAATGTCACGTTAAAATTACACCTCTGACAAAATCAACTTATCGATTCTCGTCAATAGAACGATAAGTCCTCAAAATTGCCCTGATCGCAATATTTCTTCTGTCACGTTAAAATCACACCTCTGACAAAAATCAACTTATCGCTCCTCGTCAATAGAACGATAAGTCTTCAAAATTGCTCCGATCGCAATATCTCTCTTGCTAAGTTAAAACTACACCTCTAGCATTTATAGACTTCTTTCAGTGTTTAAAGCAAAACATAACACATCTAGCATTTATAGACTTCTTTTAGTGTTTAAAGCAAAACATAACACAGGAAGAATTCTACCATTCAACCCCATTGCGGGAAGAAATTACTCCTCAGCAGTTTGAAACTTTCTAGAAGTATCTTAAACGATAATGAAGAGAGTTCGTTGCATCAAAACCATTGTGGAGATCTATTCTAAGTTAAGATCTCAGGCATTTCTCGTGACTTGTTACTCAAAATCAAAACATGATAAATGCAAGAAACAATGAGAAGCTAATATCACTTTTTATTCAAGAACCAAAAGAAAGTGATACAAGACAATCTTGTTCTTATCAAAAGAACATTACAAGAACAAAATTCACTCAACGTATCAAATCAAAAGAAGTAAGTTGGGCCCTAATTTGATTTAGTTCCTCTTCGTGAGTGGTTCGTACCATAGCTTCAGCCTTTGCCTGGAGTTCTTCCTCGTTGGGTACGATGATGGCCGCTGCTTCATCCCTGGCTTGTGCCAAAGCTCGAGCCTGCGTATGATATTCCAAAGCACCAGTGGTATTTTGGGTGCTAAGGATATTGACAACGTTTTCTTCACGGGAAAGTTCAGCCTTTAAGCGCAGGACTTCGGCCTCAGCTTTGACAAGTCTATCACAAAGCGAATTCATAGAAGTTGTCGAGCGTTCTAACTCTTCTTGCTTCCGAATATTACGCTCATGAAGCTCTGCAACTTGACGTTCTCTTTCAGCCAAGTCCCGCTCTACCGCCTCCCGGCGAGCCACTTCTGCAACCTGAAGACTGGCCATAGTGGACACAATCTCTGGCTGAAGTTCTTTCTGGCCCAGGGCTTCAAAGCGTTGTAATTGCTCTTCCAAGTGGAGAATAATTTCTGAACAGCGCTCGAACCACTGAATATTGCCCACACTCCTGAATCCATTCAGGCCTGCCTCTAAAAGTGGTCGGAAGGAATTCAAAGTCCCCCGACCATTCACCATGTAATCGACTACTGTCTTCGCGAGGCTATTTAGATATATCAGAGAGATCTGGAGAAATTCAGGTGCGTCAGCGAGACTAGAAACCATAGCCGACGACACCCCTCTAGCCATC
>NC_033796.1:75221501-75243246 GCF_001876935.1 Asparagus officinalis
ATGTGACGTGGAGTGTGGACCCCGCTAGAAATGAGATTTCTATGGAACTGTGAGGCGGGGACGGAAGAAAAGTGTCTTTTCTCGGGCCCGGAAAAAGTGAGGAAACCGAGGTAGGAGATCGGGGTGCGATTACCGGAAATGATAGGATATTATTTAATTGTTTTTCTTTGTAAATAAAAAATAGTTTTGGAGATGTTTCTCCCTCTCTCTCTCTCCCCATTTGTTCATCTTAAATTTTGAATGTTAATTATCTTTTCTATAGGAATGAATTAAACATTTGTTTTCAGCAGATGAATGAGATTAATTTGAATGTTAATTATCTTTTCTATAGGAATGAATTAAACATTTGTTTTCAGCAGATGAATGAGATTAATCCTAGATTCGTTAAGATCCAACAGATATGCATAATTGTTAATCGTTTATGTTTTCATGATTGCATATGAGAAAGATTCGTTAAGATCCAACAGATATGCATAATTGTTAATCGTTTATGTTTTCATGATTGCATATGAGAAGCGTCTCTCTCGAAGGACTCGCACGAAAAGAGTGATAAAACCTGGCAGTAATTTGAGCGTGGGAGCTCCAAAACACGATATTTCACCCCGCTAATATCTCCAAATTTAGATAAACCCCCAAATATTTACTATTTTGCTCTAGTATGGATTTGCCTTCCAGTGACCCGAAATATGAGATATATCAGCGACCGGGTGATATTGTAAGGGTCGCGATTAACCTTTTATCTTTTTTTTTGTGTGTGTTTTAAATGTAAGCCCCTTCAATTTTTTATTTTATTTTATTTGGGTTTGATAAGTAGACTCTTAACCTTTAATACCTTCAAATTAGTCCCTTCAATCTCATTAGTTATTTCAAACAAGTTTCTCTGTTCTGTTTAAAATGCCAGCGCGGGTTTCAATTAGCCGTTCTCCCCCCGGAGGAAATAACAGCTGGAGAAGGAAGGAGCTAATAGGGGTTCGGGTTTTTAAAAGCGATTTTAAATGGTTTTGAGTTTGGAATAATAACTTAAAAAGAGGAGTACAACTGAGAATCCCTGTCAAAAAGCCGAGCTTAAAAGTAATACCTTTTCCAGATTGATCCAGATTGAACACCAGCAAACCAGAGGAAGTAATTTGAAATAAACTTATATGATTGGGCAACCTAAAGCAATTCCAATGATTTGCGGGGCTACTACAAAATATTAAAAAGGGAGTAATATCAAAAACCCCTTCCTTTGTTTAGTTGTTTTTGTTTGTAAATACAAATTTCTAGTAAAATGATTTTTTGTTTCATTTGTTTATCTCCCAACTCTTTGGTGTTCATTGTTTTTTAATAGTATGATAAACATTTTTTTTTTCTGTAAGCTCATGAGTGAGACTAGACCAAATGATTTTCTGTAGCTTCGGTTCATCATAACTGCATATATGTATATATGATAACATTGCCATTTTAATATTACCAAATTGAAGTAGCTCATTCATTTCCTCCATCATAAGGCTGCCTTTAGGTTGTAGAACTTGGTTTCTATGATGAAGATGAGTCAAATTTCTGGCCCATTTCCTCCCACAGCAGAAAGCAGAGACCCATCATAATTAAACATCGATGCATGCAATAAAAGATCAGATCCCTACTTCCAGTTGTAATCTGACCCCATTCGTTCGGATGAATTTTGAGCTGGAACTTGCATCTCCTGAAGATGTAATTTTAGTATCAAATAAATCTGAGATATCCTACTGTTTTAAAACCTTATGCTAGGAATTACTGTGCAACTTATACACGTAAAATTAATGTCAGATAAAAATAAGTGCAATATCATTTGCAAGTTTTACTAGGAATTAACCACAAGAGTCTTACGTGGATGATTAAAATTATGAAATAAAGTGTTTATTAAAAAAAAAGTATTTTAGAAGTAGAGAAATAGAAGCTGATGTGGTTATATTATTTACACTGTTATTTATTATCACTAGGTTTTATGCATGTGCAATGCACGTAATTAAATATCGTATTTAAGTATTTTTAGTTTATTTCCTTACTAAAATTTGTTTCACGGTTCCACTTTGATGGTTTTTTCTCACTTATGTCTCTAAACTCTAGTATTATGGTTATTTTTTTTTTGATGTTCGTTTAAATGAGTTGCAACTTAATTTAAATTTTCATGTTGATAATTCAATTGATAGGAAATAAATATAATCCGAACCCAATTTGAATTAACATATTATTTGGACTGACATGAAATCAAGCTTGATTTGAGAAAGTATAGTATTGCAAAAGTAAAAAACATTTGAAAAATGTGTTATATAAAGAAGATGAATAATTAAAGCTAATAAAATAAGATGATTGGTTAAAAGTGGGCTAAAATGTCATAAAAGAGAATAGAGTTTCTTCCTATTCTTTGATAGTGTGAAGCCCCTGGTTTCACACAAGGCTGTAGTCCAAGGTGAACTCACGGATGTCAAACCTGCCATACATTCAGACCGTGCAACAACACGTTTCACCATCATAGTAATATCTCTCTAGTGGATTCAAATAATAAACGAGTGCAGGTACAAAACGGATAGAATAAAGATAATAATGCAATGAAAACGCCGAGACACTAAATATCGGTGTACGCTCGGGTACCTCCTTGCCCTTGTCCCTGGCCCTGTCTTGCTCGAGAGTTTCTTGTAAATGGTCTCTTACCCTTGCCATTGTCCCTGGTCTGTCCTACTCTAGAGTTTCATTCCTTGCCCTTTTGGAACATGGCGTTCTCGGTCTCCTGTGATATAGCAGCATCGGCTACCACCCGCACTGAATGAAAACACCGAGACACTATATATCGGTGTAGGCTCGATCGGCTACCACCCGCACTGAATGAAAACACCGAGACACTATATATCGGTGTAGGCTCGGGTGAAGTCCCATCCGAAACATCTGAGCATGATGCTCCCCAATCTGCCACATGCCCGTAAACTTGAGCAATCCCACAAACTTGCTCTCATAGTCAGCTACAGACATGTCTCCCTGCTCCAATCGAGCTTGCTCCAACTCCTTCCCGGCTTTTTCCACCTATGACACATATTGCTCGTCGAAGAAATAGATGAAGTCCTCCTAGGTAAGTGTCATGCGCTGCTCTGGAGTGAACTGAAGTTGATACCACCTTCCAGCGTCGCCCTTAAGGCTGAAGGCTGCTAGTCTCTGCTTCTGGACCAAATCAACGACAAGTATATCTAGAATACTTCTCACACATTCCTTCTACTTATGAGCTGCAAGTGAGTCCGATGTGCCTTAAAACTCTGGCGCCTTCATTTTCTGGTACCTCTCCACTAAATGGAGGCAAGCCTCCTGCTCGGCGGCCCTATCAATAGCTGGTGGTGGTGGCGTAACCCCTGGTGTCACCTCTGCAATGGGCTCAGCTAGCATAACTGGTGGAACCACAGGCGCTGGTGTCGTTGGCGGAACTTGTTGTGCCATCTGCACCTCAATCGCTGCTAATCGGGCTGCAAGTGGTGCTATGAGGTCAATTAAGTACTACGGAGCCTGCTACGGCTTGGGCTCTGAATCAGCTTTCCCAGCTTCCCGAGCACAGGATCCTCTCTGACAGCATCCTCGTCCTGACATCTAAAATTTCAGGAGGAGAGCTTATAAGACACAATAAATGAGACCTCAAGCAAAAATAACGTAACATATAACAATAGGTAAATCGTATTACATATCATTCACACAAATACTTTTCAATCAAAGTAAGATAGTTATCATAAAAAATTCATAAATTTCTAGTTATATGTATAACGTCCTCACTCAATCTAGAAATTCCTAGCAGACTCTATACATAAATCCTAGGAAACTCTATCCTAACTCCACGACTCGACACAGGATGATCCTAAGGATGCTGGAACTAGAGTTCTGATACCAACTGTGACGCCTCTAGTTTCACACAAGGCTGCAGTCCAAGGTGAATCGAATGATATCAAACCTGTCATGCACCCATACTGTACAATAACACATTTTACCATCACATTAATATATCTCTAGTAGAATCAAATAATAAACGAGTGCAGGTATAAAGAAAATAGAATAAAGATAATAATGCAATGAACATGATATAGAGAAAAAGATATCCAAATAATCATAATCATGTTCCAACTGAATGAAATGAAGTACAACTGATAAACTAGAACAAATGTGAAATATCTCAATACATAGAGTCAAATAAAATAGTATTAAGGCACTCGGCCTTTACAAAATGAAATACAACTCTAAATGTCTGAAAATGAACAATACTAATGTGTAGCACTGATATACTACTAATAAAATATGACGGTGAGATAGTCTGCTTCTCCATCAACCTGCGACTCTCCGGACGCCTGGTTCGCTGCCTGAAAAGATAGAATCAATGAGCGTCAAAGCGCTAGGGAGATCATCTCCACCGCCCCCAGGGGGAGGGGGTTAGGAGTATATAAAAATACAGTTAGTACATATAGATATATATAAATCATCTATCCTAAACTACGTGGAAATTAATATTTAGAAATCTACAATACGAGAATGGGTGTGTCGAGCGAAATAATCCAAACAAGGAAATCATCATGTATATACCTCGTATCTCAAATTGTGAATCACTAAATACAAACTCTAAATCCTATGAATAAAACAATAAATATAAGAAATACAACTCCAAACCTTAACCAATAAAATGTTAGGTCTCATGCATGTTTATAAGACTACTATCTAATCTAGTTTTAATGATTAACAAACAATTCCTAACATCATGTGTCGAGTGTTTGTATTTATTTTGTTAGGTAATCTACACAAATATCCTCAGTTGGAGGTTGGTTGGATTGAGCTAAACGACGACATCTTGGCGGTTGAAGGAAATTCGGATGAAGCGTTGATGAATTAAGTCAAGTAAAAGATCAAGCTTCATTCGCAACCAAGACGAGCTTAAATGAAGATTTCTAATTTGGGTATATTGTTTCGAGTTTAGGTCTTATACCGTATGTGTTATACTTTAAAGCTCAAATATTACACACATACACGTTTTCATTTTATAGCTTTCAAGTTTAAATAAATATAAAACAAATAATTATATTTATATACATACATACTAGTTTAATATTTATCAATTTTTGTTTTGGAAAATAATGTGTTTAACCGTATAAATATGAAACTAATAGATATACTTATATACATATATATTCATTTCACATTTATCATCTTTATCTAAAAAATAATGTTTTTATGGATTAAAGACTTATTTACACTATTTTATATCTTTTCTCAAGTCTATTAATCTATTAAAAAATGTTTCAAAGCTTGTTTGGAAGAATTTCATCAAAAACCAAATGTTTAATGATTTCGTATTATTGAACAGTTTATAAAATAAATGAGTTTTCACAAATGGGAAATAAAATTTGAGAAATTATTTTTTCTAAAATGTTCTATTATATTTTTATAAACATTTTCAAAATGTTATAATTTTTGGAGTTGATTTACTATGTTAACTTGATTTTACAATATCAAGTGTTTCAGCAGTTTTTAGAATCTAGAATATCTATTTTAAAATAGTAATTTCTCACAAATGGTAAGCGATATTTTTCAAAAATTATTTCTGTAATATGTTTATCTATATGTGTAGAAACGTTCCTCAAAATTTCATGATTTTTTGAGTTGATTTACTATTTTTAATTGATTTTAAAATCTAGCTACGCAAAATTTCAGAAATTGTCAAAATCTGCCAACAGTCACCTTATCGGTCGACCAATAACGTCATCAGTTGACTGACAGGCATTTTTCAACCAACGACAAGTTTTTGGCAGGTGTGATTTTTGAGCTATATATACCCCTTTTTCCTTGGTCTTTTCATAGGGTTTTTAACAAAGTTTGGGCTGTTTGTTGCTGAGTTTTCAAGAGAGTTTAAGTGTGTTTAACGTGAAGAAAGTTTCACAAAGAGAAGTAGATCGATTTTGGTTTTGGGCATTCATCTTCAAACCCTCATCTCACTTTGTTTTAGACAAGTTTTACTAAACTCATCTTCTAGCTATTTATTATTTTTGATTCTCATATTCTTATGCTATATTGATTTGAGTTTAATTCTTGTTTTTCCTCATTGATTGCACACACCCCCACTTGAGCTTTAGTATTTCACATATTGTATATTTGGATTGTAATTGGGTTATTGAGAGTGAGCTTATACTTAGTTCTCATCTTTATATTAGAGAATAAAAAAAATTTATTTGTGCTTTATTGTTAAGAGAACACATTATAATACACAAGGACACTTAGAGGAGTGGTTGGTGAGAGACGGGGTCAATTCCAACAGGAGTGGTGTTGGTTGTAAATCCTAGGGAGAGATTGTAATTCCGACCACTTAAGGAAGGTGACACGGGCTAGGCCAACATTTAGAGAAGTGTATTGTGTATTGATAATAGTGTGAGATTGTAAACGTTGTCGATGAGTGTTGAAAACCGATTGTGTAGTTGATTTATTTGAGATAGTGGAGATTCTCCTCGAGGGTGAGGAGCGGAGACGTAGGTCGTGGGTCGACCGAACTCCATGATCATTTGCCTTATGTTTGCGTTTGTCTATTTGCACACTATCTTCTCTCATTTGAGAGTTTCTTGTTCTTAAAAAAAACAAAATAAAAAAATAGAAGGAAAAAAAGAAACAAAGATATAAAAAAAAGATGTGAAAAAATTAATAAAAAAATAAAAGAAAACAGAAGAAAATTTTTACTTCATCCTCCTCATACAAAAGGTAATTATAGATTTTTATCATTTCATCATTATTATAGATCAACTGAATAAATGTAAGTGCTTTATTTCTTATCCGCTATACTTTATACATTATAAAGTTCACCATGAGTACAATACAAAATTTAGGTGTGGGGGTGGGAACCGGTTAGCTTTTTCCTTTTATTTTACTTTATTCCTTTATTTTTTGTTAGAAATTTCTATTTTCTTTTTGTTGTTCTTAGTTTTTAGTAGCTTTTTCCTTTTATTTTGCTTTATTTCTTCAGTTTTCCTTTTTTTTCTTAGTTTTTAGTTAGTATTAAAAAAATAAAATAAAAGTTAAATTGCCATTTGATCGAGTTAATGCATACTTGATTTATTTAATAAATTTTAAATTTTCTAAGTCTTAGTTAGTTTTAGATCCAAGTTTACCTTTTATGATAACTCTAAATATTTTTTTAAGAAATAATTTTTAAAGTGGTATACTTAATTAAAATTCAACTGAGTTTTATAATTAAAATAATAAAATTTTTGTATGCTTAGCTTAGAGTAGAAAATAATTTTTCAAGATGTCTTGATCTAAATATTTTTCAATATGCACCAATAAAAATTCTCTTGAAATTCAATATGGTTCTATCTTACTAAGCCTAAGTTGACAAAGTAATTAAGCACAATGGGTATTTTCATGCTTAATGATCTAAGCCCAACTGGGTTAGGATTCAGCCAAACCTCGTTAAATGGTCACTAAGAAAGCCTGATAAAGTAGAAAAAAATCACCAAGAAATAATGAGTAAAAAAATAAAAATAAAAATACTAACAATATTTTTATATATAGTTATATTTGTATATATGTTCTTAAAAAATAATTTTGATTAAGAGGCTTAAAATATTCTTTGAAACAAAAAGTTAGCATGTTCCTTTCAAAACTTTTAATTAAATTTCTAAGTTAGACTTGGTTTAATATAATTATAACGAAAAGATTTTCTAAGAAATTTACTTTAAAGTTATATATAAAAATATTTCTTGAATAAAAATAGCTATAATTAGATTGTTTAAAGGAATTAAGTAAATTACTTATTCACTAACTTTTTTAAATTGGAAAGTTAAATCAAAATTTGTGGGTACATTCACTGCAAACCCTCACGAGATTACAACTCGTCCTCTAGGTTAACCTAAGGGTTTAAATATTTTTTGTATACGCTAAATACAACCACGATTCCCTTGAAAGTGAGTTAGATTTTTCTTTTAATTTCTCTCTTTGCTAGAGGACTGGAAAAAATTTAGGTGTTGGGGTATTTGATAATTATATTTTTATTATATTTTTATACCCTTATTATCTATTTTGTTTAAATAATAATATCACTAATAAAAATGCCTTATATTAATTTGAAGGTTAATGAAGAATTAATGAATAAAAGCTCAAAAAGAACTCAAATTTCATTATTTGTTAATCTTTTATTGAAGACTTGGATCAAGTCAAGCAATCTACAAAAGTCGAAGAAATAAGGATCCAATTGTTCGCATCAAAAGTTGATTTGTTCATTGCGAGACTCATTACAACTTCAGTCGTTACAATAAGTTTAAAAAAAGAAAGACTTTTTATAAGCCTCCTTATACAATAAAAATAAAAAGATTATAACTTTCTTGAGAACGCATGCAGAGAGATCGTTTATCAGTCTTCTACTTGTGTGGGACCTTTATCGGTATCGAGGTTTATCCGTAGACCACCAACTGATCAGATCCGAATAAAGATTTTATTGCCTCGCAAAGGAGAAAAGAAATTAAAGTGATTATCTCAATAACAACAAGACAATCACTCTTCTCGAGAATCACAGCTAGGTGCGATCTCAAGAGAAGTGAATGAACGAATGTAGACCTCTCGAACCCTTCCTCTCTTTGTGCTGAAGAACTTGCCAAGATCTCTTCCTCCTCTCTGAAATTCGTGCTCCTCACTCTTCAATTTGACAAGGCTTCATCGAGGCTCGAGAATTCCGAATATGTGCAAATGAAGGCTCTAGGGCTATGTTTATAAGCTTCTCAAGCTCTGTTTTAGATAAGAATGACTGATTTGATCTTATCCTCAGTTGTAATTACTTAACCACATTCCAAATAGCTTCAAATCAGTTAGGGAGGTTTTGGATCAGAATATACCAAAATCCCGATGGTTAGTAGCAAAAATAACATTTCAGGCACGAGACAGACTTCGTGTCTCGGCCTAGCTGAGACACGAAGTCTGTCTCGGCCTTGGTCAAGACATAACATGTGTCTTGGTTTCGATCGGGATGCTGTTAAGCATGCCTTGAGTGTTTTCCCTGTAATTTTTTGGTCCAATCTCAGAATAACACAATTCAAAGTGCGTTGGAAAGCCGAAGAAGAGATCTACAATATCCCATAGGTGAATCACACATGGGGTAGATGAGACATGAGTGACGCTTCGTCTTTCGTGGGTGAAATATAACTCCCGATCGAATCGTCTTTTTGTTATTCTGCCGTGCCGTTGATTTGTACGCTTCGTTGACTTACTTCATGCGCTTGTCAACATCAAATAATTCCTCTTGACTTGGATAATTAAGTTCATCATCTTTGCTTCGTCTTGAGCTACGTGCGAGAAACTATAGGTAATTTTTGACGCCTACAGATATCCCCTCCAAAGTGTTTCAGTCTCGTTTATTTTATAGAAGAGTCTGAAATACTTTGGATATGATAGGTCTAACCTTTAGTCGGTATAAAAGGACCTTCAATTGACTCTAGTTCTTGACTTCTTTGATCCTTAGTCTATTCAGTATTTTTTAAATAGCTAAAATTTTTCCGGCGCTGCATTTATCGTCTAACTGTTGTCGAAGTCTCAAACCATATGTGGATTTTTCTCCCCCTTTGACAAAATCAAAAAGGGAAAAAGAAACAAATTAGGAGCAACGCTCCCCCTGCATATAAGCACAGATAATAAAAAAGTATACCAAAAGCTTTCCCTGTCAAATTGAATAAATGACATCTATAGAACATATATAGGAGCTAAACGACAATTGTCCAAAAAAATCGTAAACAGTATATAAATCAAGAACTCATCATTAGCAACTTATATTCCACAAACAAAACATGAACATTGTTTCAACCATGCATTGATCACAGAAAAGATAAACTAATATAATAAGTCACAAATTCACCACTAAGCATTTAGAAACAACATGGTTTTGCATAAACATAGTTTGTTCCACAAGATAGCAAACCATACATAAAAAGTCACATAGTTCCACACTAATATAGAGTTATTATACTCAACAAAAAACATAGATATCAAGTTTTACAACTCAAAAAGAAACATCACAAAAATCATGGGAATCAATATAAAAGAACTCCAATAAGCTGCAAGATCAATCATCATCACCATCACCATCGCCATCACCATCACCATCAGAATAGCCTGAACCATCAGCAGGGTCCTCCTCAGAATCAGACTCAGAGCTAGAAGAGGGATCCGGAATTCCGAGAGACTGACGCTGATATGAAAGAATGGTCCTAACATCTCTTTGGATAGTTGAGACTTGCTTCTGAACGTTTGAGAACCGAGTCTTAAGACGATCCAGACGGTCACAAATATCAGAAGAGGATGAGGAAGAAGCTCTAGACCGGGAACGAGAGGATGATGACTGAGTGAGATCAGAAAAGGAAATCTGCATTCTTGAAAGAGAGACATTATCAAAGAAATCCTTCTTAGATTCAATTTTGGGTTCATTGGTGAGATCAACACCGAAATGTTGAAGGATGAGGGTGATAAATTCACAGCTGGATCATCAAGTTCAATAGACATAAGATCAACATCACCTGTTGGGATTTTTAGAATCCCCGCAAGTTCGTTGGCTGAAAAAGAGATATGAACATTTTTAACTGATGTACTAATGGTCTGAAGACCATCAGCAGAGGATGATACAGACAGGTTGGCATAGAATAGATAAACTAAGAAAGGATAATAGGGAACTTTTTCTTCCTCATCTAACAACCTAGCCAACCCAACACTGTTAAGAATGGAGGAAGTGTCAAACAAAACTAATTGATTGAATTTAATATATCTGGTTGGAAGAATTTTTAGTTTGCACAACTCCCTATATTTCTTAACAAGTGATTTAAACAACAGAAAATCCTCATAATGAGAAGCTTTTGAAGAGGATGAACTAGACTCATGTTTTGATCTCTTTTTGGGAGGCATGATGACAGATATAAACACCTAGGGTTACAAAGAAGTTTGAGCAGAATTTAAAAGCCTTGGAGATGAAGAAATTGAGCACAATAAGTGAAAATTCCCAAACCAAAACCCTAGATTGAGAGTATAAACATAAGAGCACTGAAAACAAGAGATAAGGGAAGAATTTACCCACAAAATCTGACAGAGACCAAAGGAGGATGAGAGCACCGCAGTCGATCAATAGATGCAGTCGACCGATAGATACCAGAATCGACAGATTTGGGAGAAAATTCGAATTGGGGAAGAAAATGAGGAGTCGGGTCTTAGATAGGGATGAAACAAGGGGCTAGGATCAGTTCAAAGATCAGATCAATGGTGGTGACAAGTTCGGGTTCAAAGCAGTTAAGATAATAAAACCGAAACCCGATAACAATTAAAAAACGAAAGTAGAAAAATCTCTTGCGGTCGACCGACGCGGTCGACCGAAACAACTTACAGAGACTTCGTCGGTTGACCGGGTTGGTCGACCGCGAGAAAACAAAGTGTGCAGGCAACTTAAAAACAAGATTTTGAAGGATTTTTAATTTGAACCTTTAAGAAATTTGTTTTATAATATACCAAAAGTTTTATAAGATATATATAAATGTTTTTAGCTATAAGATCATACAAATAATTCTTTTTAGCTTAAAAAAATACAATTTGTCATTAAAACTCAAAAACCAATTATTCAAAATAAAGACAAAACAAAACATTAAAAAATAGAAATAGTATAACAATCATTTTGGTACCCAAATCATTTTGGTACCACTAGAACTTGGGACATGACCCCTATCATTTAAATCCAAGGCCCTAGGGTTATGAACCCGTTTGGGCGTATTTTGTGCACCGATACGATCAAAGAAAAAATTGTAAACGTGACCTATACGATTGCAATTTGTGCATTGTAGATGTTTAAATGGTTTACGTTGATCGAAATGGAATGCACGTGGTTCATTTGCAAAATTAGATTTTTCTTTGTAATTATTTTGCAAACGAGAATTTCTTTTCAAATCGAAACAAAACATGGCCAAATGACTTTGCAAACGAGAATTTCTTTTCAAATCGAAACAAAACATGGCCAAATGACCAAAACGACCACAATAATTACATTTATACACATGAGCATATTTATGATTTACACTATGTGTGTGTACATGCGTATGTGATGAAGAAGCTTGATGGGATGCACAATCATGAATAGGTTTGTCAATTTTTGGTGTATTATGACAAAATTGAGCTAAATAGCCTTTAAGACCGCAAATAGAACATTTGTGAATTTTGTCATACATATGTGCATAGTGAATAGGTTTCTTAGAAGAATTAACATTGAACTTTGCACATAAGTCCATAATCTTTTTATTATTAGAAATACAAGTGTTTAGTGTTAAATCTAAGGTAGATATCCGTTTTCTCATTTGATTCAACTCATCATTGTGCATACAAGCATTGCTACTAGAAGTAGGATAAACAAGATTACTCATCATAGATTTTAACTTATCTACTTCTAACATAGCATCACATTTTTCATGAAGCAAACTAGCATTTTCAATTTTCAAATTTTCATTGCATTCTTTAAGAATTATATTTTCATTTGCAATAAAATTAAACTTAGTAGCTAGTGTTTCATGAGTGGATTTTATATTAACATACTTACTCTTTACATCAATATAGCAATTGTGTAATTTTTCAAACTCAAGAGCAAGTTCATCAAAAGTAATAATATCATCGTTATTGCATACCTTACTAGGGTTATCACCTAGTGGTATTGTACATGGAGATGAGGCTTCCTTAGAACTCAAAGCGGGATTTCCAACGCTTGTTGAATAGCCTCCAATTTCCCTTCATGTGGTTCAATAAGTTTCCATAAAGCGTAAGCACTATCAAAATTAGCAAATTTGTTAGAAAACGATGAGTGAAAAGCGTTAATCAAATATTCTAACAAAAACTTATTCATGTTAAACAATCTTTTGTCATTTTCACACCATTTGGATTTTTTCAAAATGAGAACAACATAGGCATCCTCAATAATTTCTCATAAATCAAATTGTTTAGATTGAACGAAAAGTTTGAATCTAACTCTCCATTGAGCATAGGGAAAAATATCCAAACGAGGAGCAACATTAATAGCATATCCTAAGCAAGATGAATCATACATATCCATAAAGATGAAATACAAGAAGCACAATGTAATCAAAATTAGATTAGCACAAATACAATAACTTAGATCTTTAACTCAAGGCGGTTAGTCCTTAAATCAAAGAGCACCAAGCTCTGATACCAATTGTTAGACCCTAGAGGGGGGTGATTAGGGTCTTATACTAATCTAATCCCAATTAAATGCCAATTAAAATTATATTGATTAATTTGATCTTGCAAGATATGAATATGAACAATAAAGATGAATAAGAAAACGCTAAGCAAAACACAAACACACAATATGTTTACGAGGTTCGGTCACCACGACCTACGTCCCCGCTCCTCACCTCGAGGAGATATCCACTATCACAACCACACTCACTAAATCACACCCCCTCAACCCACACTATATGGTATGAAAATATTATTCTCAATAAGTGTGTGTGATAACAGTGAATGAAACTCAATAAATATAGCTAAATGAAATGAAAATAAAATAATAAGCTATATAAGAGTTTAGAAGACTTCTCAAACAAGAAGAACAATAGAGATGATTCCAATAGGATTTGAAAGCCACTTCTTGTTGTAGAAAAACTTCTCTTGAAAACGGATTGATGAAATCAACTTTAAACAGCTCTTAAACACAATTAATATTTTATTAAACACCAAACTTGGATTTCTTGGATCTTTAGAAGAGGAGCAGCAATGGGGTATATATAGCACCCCAATACAATAGCAAAAACATAAGCAAAAGACCAAAAAACCAGTTTCAAAACAGCTGTACAAAACTAGCCGTTGTTGAGTTCTGACAGTTCGGCGGTCGACCGGTCCGGTCGACCGCGAAGCTCAAAAACTCAAACAATATCAATTTAAAGCTGGCGGTCGACCGGCAAAATTTTTGGTCGATCGGAAAAGTCTCTGGAGGTCTCTCGGTCAACCGGTGCGGTCGACCGCGAGCAGCTCAGGAAAATACAACTGGCGGTCGACCGCACCGGTCGACCGAAAACTGACATATAGCATATTGACAGGTTTTGGGGCTGTTTTGAAAATTCATTAAAAATATCAAATCAAATCAAAAAATAGTGAAACTTTGGGGAAAGTTTCTAAATGATAAAATAAACATGTTTGAAAAGGAATTTTTGGAAAATCAATTTTTGTTTGTGAAAACTCCCTGTTTTTGAAAAGTGTTCAAAAAACCTGTTTTTCGTGAACATGAAAATTGACATGAAGCTTGTAAATATGTATATATATATTGAGCATGTATTATATGTATATAATGAAGTATGAAAGAGCTGTAAACACGAGATAAAAGATATTGTAACAACGTTTGATGAAAAATCATTTATATGATGGAAAACGTCAAAAATCGTGTTAAGTGTACATATATTGAGCTTAGATATAATCATACAATATATGTAAGTAAACCAAACATATACCTAGGTAAATCTACACATATAAACTTGAATCTTTAACGCTTGATTGACGTGTGTTGAAATACCTAAAAAGAGAATCATAAACACAAAAGCTAGAGAATATATTAGCGATAAATTGTTTGACAAATCATCATCAAAACTATAGGGTCAACACAAGTCATGAGACTAACTGGTGAAGCTGATGCATTAGTGACTTTTGTCCTTTATTATGATTACCCATTTCGTTTAGAATAGATAAACATAATACTCATAGCATTTTTGGTGAACGCTCAGCCATCAACGGGTTTGAAGTGCCTTTACCGACTACCGTTTGAATCGGACTAGCATGCAGATTGTTTAAGTCCGTTCTGTATGTAACATTGCGCTAAGAGAATAAACTCTCTTAGACTTGGTGCTATGATATTAAATACATAGATTTTGTCAATTTCACGGAAATAGACTAACCGACAACTCGTGTTAGGTGTAGACTTATCTCTAATAAGTGATCGAGACAAAGACCCCCATGCGTAAAAGGCATGGATTCGGAGATCACTAATTTAATAATAATCACTGACTACGATATTGAATACATAGGCTTTGTCATTTTCATAGGAATGTGCTACCCGACAATGTGTGTTAGACGTAGGCTTATCTCTATTTAGAAATTAGGATAAAGTCCCCCAGAATGAATTTTGGTGTCCTTTTCACAGTGAAAGACTAACCGACAACGCGTGTTAGACGTAGGCTTATCTCTACTTAGGATTAGAGATAAAATTTCTCGTGCGTGTAAGGCACGAATTTTAGCGTTATTAATAATAGCCTACCACGATGTCGAATATGTGAGCTTTTGTTCTTTTCACGGCAAAAGACTAACCAGTAATGCATGTTAGGCGTAGACTTATCTCTATTCAGGAGTTGAGATAATGTTTTCCATGTGTGAAATGTATGGATTTTGGTGCTGAAGAGCTGTGTTGTGTCTTCTCTTGGGGCAAAGATGAACCCTGTGCTGGAGAGGAAGACTTTTATATTTTATCTCCAGGTGCAAAAGAAACTGAAAGTGGGATCTCTACTTCGATAATCTGAAGGATAAACTAAGAGTGGGATCTCTACTTTGAGAATAAAAAGATTTAGATAACCTTAACTGTTTAAAGGTTTAATTATCCAATCTGAAAGTGAATTTCTCGTTTATCGAGATGAAATTCCAACTTTAACCCTAATTGTTTAAAGGTTTGGCCAAAGGGGAGATTGAGACGATCCTAACTATTTAAAGGTTTGATCGCTCGATGTGGGTGGAAGCCTCTCGTTTATTGAAAGGGGATTCCAGTTTTGGTCCTAACTGTTTAAAAGTTTGACCAAGATGGATTTTGAGATGACTCTAACTGTGTAAAGGTTTGATCGTTCAATTTATGGACCTCTCGTTCATGAAAGGAATCGAGAGGGGATTTTGGCTTTAGCCCTAACTATTTAAAGATTTGATCGAAGGGAGTTTGAGATGATCCGAACTGTTCAAAGGTTTGATCATTCAATTTGTGGACCTCTCGTTCATGGAAGGAACCGAGAGAGAATTTTGGCTTTGGCCCTAACTTTTTAAAGGTTTGACCAAATGGGGGTTTGAGATGACCCTAACTATTTAAATGTTTGATTGTTCAATTTAAAAGTGGACCTCTCGTTTATGGAAGGAATCGAGAGGGAATTTTAGCTTTGGTCCTAACTATTTAAAGGTTCGACCAATTAGATTGGAGTAATGACCCTAGCTATTTAAAGGTTTGACCGCTCGATTTTAAAGTAGACCTCTCATTCATGGAAGGAATCAAGAGGGGAATTTGGTTGTGGTCCTAACTGTTTAAAGGTTTGACCAAGATAGGAGTGAGGTTGTACAAATGACAGCGGGGGTGTCGATTTGCACAAATCACTGTGTCAATACAGTGGGATTTTGTGGTGTCAAGTTGTAAGGACTTTAACACAAGAGGGTTTGAACTTTCAGCACTGTGTCTAGACTGTAACAATATAAGTGTTGGGTGCATAGACACAGCGGGAGTTTGATTGGATCAAACAAGAAATAATTTTTAGTGGATCCACGATCAATTGACTTGATCAGTGAGAGATTAAGTACTCCACTATTAGACCGTGGGGGTTTCGTGAGGGAAGATTGATCAGATAAAGTCATTGAATCTTATCTTGACAAAAGAGTGCTTAAGAAGTCATAGTGGGAGGGTTTTAATCATCTCAGAAATGATTAAATATCCAGAGTGGGAGGTTCTTAATCATTCTTTATCATGATTAATAAATTATTGGTTTTGGGTTATCCTTAAGAATACCATGTGTAGTATTCTCTAGGAATTTCCCATCAAAGGTAGGGAACAATTTAGCCTTGTGTACTAGTTGGAGGTTTGGGAAACAGTTTATACTTGTATACCTTATTGGAGTACATGAAGAAGTAGTTTATACTCGTATACTCTCCAGAGTTGATAGAGAACTAGTTTATACCCATATACTCATTGAAGTCTACAGGCGCAATTTAACCTCATATACATATTGGAGGTTAGGTCATCTTTTTTTGGCTTATTTTGCCATTATGACGCTGGAGTCAATTAATGTTTGGATTTTATTTTTGAGGTTAAAGCAAGCCTTGGTGGGATGAAGAACCCTCCTGTGGTATGCATAGTATTTTGGATCCGTAATCCTCTTAGTTCCCTCCTGATCTTTAATATGTGGTAGCTCGATTTTGTAGTTGGCGAGGAGGTACTTCATCATCTTTGAATGAATACTCCTTCTAGAACCTTGGATTAGGAGTCCTTCGCTATTTCTGAGATTGTTATTGTGATGTTTGAATAACATCAACAACAACCACAGGTGTCGTCAGCTGGCTTCTCTCGGCCTTCTTTCTTTCTTCTTAAGGAACAACTTCAACCTAATTCTGATGTGTGGTGTGTGTTTGTGTAGATGTGTGTATCGTGTTTGTGTGCGTGTGTGTATTTAAATATATAAGTATAAATATATATGATTATTATATGATATATAATATATATATTATTATATATTATATACTATATTATATATATATATATATATATATAGTATATATATACATAAATATAATATATATATATACAGACATATATATTAAATACAAGATCATATCATATATAGACAGTAATATAATATATATATATACAATACATGTATATATATATACAACACACACAGCACACACACACACACAACACACACACAGCACACACATATAATATAATATATTAATATGATATAATGAATATATATATAATATATATATAATAAGATATCTATAATATATTATATATAAATATATATATGTATTATATATATATATATATATATATACATTATAGTATATACATATACAATACATATATAGAATGATAATGAATGTATATACATTATAATATACATATTATATAAAATACTATATTATATATATATATATATATATATATATATATATATATATACTATATACTATTATATATATTATATATATATAGTATATATATATATATATATATATATATATATATGTGGTAATGTTTTTTGTTTTTTGTGTGTGTGAGTGTGTGTGTGTGATTGTGGTGATATATATAATATACATGACATTATATATTATAAATAACAACATACATACATATATATACATAATATATATACATAATAATATATATAGCATACATATATATATATACATACAACCACCACACACATATATATATAATAATATATATAATATATATATATATATTTATATATATACTATATAGTATATATATATATATATATATATATGTATGTAACATAGATACTATCATACAATACATTATGTATAATATATACATATTATATATAGTATATTATATATATATATATATTATAATATTATATATTATATATATATATTATATATCTATATTATATTATATATAATATATTTATGTATGTATACATATATTATAGTATGTTACATATATATATGGATATATGACATATATATATATATATATATACATATATATATATAAATATTATATATATAATAATTATATATATATATATATATAATAAATATATTAAATATTAGTTATAATATAATATATATATATATAATATATATATTATATATATATATATAATATATATTATATTATATATATATATATATATATATTAATATATATAGATATATATAATATATATATATATATAATATATTATATATATATATATATATATTATATATATATATATTATATATAAATATTATAATATATATATGGTGTGTGTGTGTGGTGTGTGTGGTGTGTTACGTATATATAACTATATGGTGTGTATATTTATTCTAATCATAGTATTATATATATTATATTATACAGCACACACACCACACACATGTATATTATATATATATATATATAATAAGTATAATAAATAATATATATATATGTGTGTGTGTGTGTTGTGTGTGTGTGTGTGTGTGTGTGTTATAACTATATTGTGTGTGTGTGTGATTGTATATAATATATATAATATATATATATATATATATATATATATATATATATATATATATATATATATATATATATACTATATATATAGGGAAAACGGATCCTGAGCTCGAGCTCAGGAAACTTCCTGCGCTTGAGCTGACGTGCCCACGCGTGATTGGAGCGGATTTCTTTCGAGCGGAGAAAATGAAGCTCTGGGTTTTTTTGCAAAGTGCCTTCTCTTTTTCCTAGGTCATTAATTCTCTCTACCTGCTCCTCCTCATTTCATCCGCTCGTCCTTTCTTCTCCATTTTCTCCGCCATTTCTCCGCCATTTCTCTGCGCTCGAGCTCTGGAACCCAACAAGAGATCAAATCCGCGACGAAACTGTGTTCAACAAAAAAACCTTGTAAGTTGTATTCCTACCTATTTTCTGCGTTTTTTGGTTCGGATTGGTCATCTGATCTGACGTCCTTTCTTCTTCATTTACTCCGCCAGTTCTCCGCCATTTCTCTGCGCTCGAGCCCTGGAACCCAACAAGAGATCAGATCCGTGACGAAATCCGCTCAGCAGAGAGGCCTATCCACAGATCAATTAGGATCTACGCTCGATCTTCGGTTCCCAGCAAATTTCCTGCCTCAGTCGAAATCCTTGTAAGTTGTATTCCCCTTCATTCATTTTCGTTTTTCTGTTTTAAGATTTTGGTTTATGGATCTACCTATTTTCTACGATTGTAGGTTCGGATTGGTTGCTGAGCTGACGTAGATTTTGTTTCTTTTACCTCAATTTGGTTGAAATTTGGTGCTTAGGGTTTTTATTCATGTGAATCGGTTCCTTTTTAGTGAGGATAATCAGAAATGAAGAACTTTTAGTAGCTTTGTTTACAGTACAAAATTGGCTAAAATGAAGAACTTTTAGTAACCTTTATGTGAGTTCTTGTCGATCTGATTTTCTTTTTTTTTCTACTCGTAGTCTGATATTAAGAAAGTTTAGAAAGAATGATGAACTTAACAAATTGGTATAATCTAGTTTAAGAATCTTGGACAAAGTGTCGTATGAGAAAATGTAGAGGATTTTGGAAAACAGATTTGATAATCAATCTGTTGATAGCATGTTATTGTGGTTAATATATAACAGATTTGATAATGAATCTGTTGATAGCAACGGAATAACCCCCAAAAAACAGATTTTCTTGCATCAACACTGTAGCAACGGCTATTTAAGCCCCAATTGCTTATTTCAGCAAAATAAACACTGTAGCAACGGTAATAAGCCCAGGAATCAGAAATTCAAGCATCAAGCACTGTAGCAACGGTTGTTTATAGTAATCACTGTAGCAACGGCTAGTACAAGGGGTATGGTGTCTATAAAATACACCATGAGGCCTCACATATAATCCCATCTTCTCATTTTTCAACCCAAGAAATTCCCAAGCTTCTCAATTTGCTGCAGGATGATATCAGAAGGGTGCCATGCTAATTATGAAGTTTATTGCGACTGCAATCTCCAAACACGATGAAAGTGTGCAAGAATGGAAAAAATAAGGGTAGGTGTTATTGGGGGTGTGCAAAATTCCCAAATAAAGAATGCAATTTTTTCGAATGGGCTGAAGAAAGAGGAGAGTCATCAAGCACCCAAGGAAGCCAATATGTCAAAGAAAATAGGTACGGAGATAAATATATCTTGCCAATCAAAGAAGCTGGAAGAAAGAATTGAGACTTGTCGAAAATCAACTACTAGCTTGGAAAATTTCGGCAATTTTCTTAGCAATTTTTTTTGTTATTTTAATTATTACAAACTTCATGTCATGTACTTGTAATTGCAAAAACTATTGAGGATGTAATGAAACTGTTGTTTGACTTGGTTATTTGTTATGGTTATTTGTTATGGTTATTTGTTATGATTATTTGGTATACCTTAATATTGTTTCTTTGAGTTTGCTATCTGAGAATCCTATTTACTATGCAATTGTCCCTGAAATATAGAATCTAATTGATATCTCTTCTTACCTTTTAATTTCTGTTGCCCCTTGCAGATCATATTGGAAGCCTGAGCCAATTTATGACTCAATGGTTGCTTTATCTCTTTTCATCTTGACAAAGCTTCTTGCATACCTTTTATGTACTATTGTTTATTGTGGTTAACAACATAAAAGAGTGAACTTTGAATTTATGGATCAAATCTCTGTTCTGAACAAATATCCTGCAGATAGTGAACTGAATGTTTCCACACAAACACATTTGTCCATCAGGTACAAGTTCTAAACTTCCAACACAATAGTAAACTGAATTGTTTTCAAAAGCAACCAACTCTTTGACATACTATTACAAATAGTGAACTGAATTGTTTTCAAAAGCAACCAACTCTCCTTCATCTTCATCTGGAAAACGGCCTGAAGGCAATGGCAACTGAATCTGAAACAAAGGAACCCAGCTCAGAGGTCAGCAAATACTAAACTCCTCTTCATTTTGCACTTCATTTTTATATACATTTATAAACTAGTGAATTAGGCTATTAATATGATATATGCATGTAATTTTTAAGTGGTCTACAAAACAGAGTCAGGAGGGTTAAAGAGCACTTGCAAGTGAATCAGTTATTGCTACAACAATCTCCTTGTGATAATTCTCGGCTATTAAAATGAAGCTATGTTTATCCATCAAAAATTAAGAGCAAATTGTATAAAGCTTGGGGATCTCAATTCTTCTTATTTTCATGCTTCTATCAAGCAAAGGAGGGCAGCCAATTACAGCCATGCTTT
>NC_033796.1:75244246-75264735 GCF_001876935.1 Asparagus officinalis
TTCAACCAAGGTCTGGATGCTATTCTTGAGAGCAAAGCAATCCTTGGTGGGATGGAGGATCCTCCTATGATACTCGCAGTACGTTGGATCCGCAGAATCGTCATCTTGCTCCTGATGCGTGATGGGCGGAAGCTCGATTTTGTTGTTTTCGAGAAGGGTCTCGAAGATAGCTGGAACGTCTTCGTCTTTGAACGAGTACTCATTTTGGAGCTCCTCGTCCGAATTCTCCTGTTGTTCCCAGGACTGCTGTTGTGACGTTTGATTATCGTCAAAGACCATTGCAGGTACGTCCCCTTCATCATGAGGTACGAGATCCGAATCCAGAGGATTAACCATCGGTTGGTTTCTCTCGACCTTCCGCCTTCTGATGAAGCGTTCAGCCTGTTCTCCTCGAGCCTTCAACTCTTTCCAGGTATTGAGCGGCTCTATTCCCATCACGTCCAAGATGTTAATGGACAAGTTGTTCTGACAAGTCTGCAAGAGGAATTCCTCCGTGACGGGATCCCTGCAGTTCATTGCCTGATTGCGGAAGCGTTTGATGAAGGTATCCACCGACTCTCCGCCTTTTTGTTTCTCGTCGAAGAGTGTCCTGATCGACACCTCGGTGTCATCATCGAAGAAATGGGCGAGAAACATGCCTTCCAATGATGCTTCCGGGCTTGAGATGGCGGTACCAATCGAAGGCAGGCCCGCGAAGGGTGCCAACGAATGACCGAACCATCAAGGGTCCGTTGCCAGAGATCACCCCTAGGTGGGACTTGAAGTAGATCAGATGTTGAGTGGGCGAGCCTTTCCCGCCGAACGGCGTGAAGTTAATCAGGTTGAACTTCGCCGGATACGGGATCGAATCCCACTCTCTCGGGTAAGGACACGGAATGCCGGTCCTCTTCACCTCTCGAGCAGACATCAGGGCATCGATTTTTCTTTCGAGATCCTTCATCTTTTCGGCCTGAGCTCTATCCTGTTTTGGATAATTTTCGAGAGGAATCATACGGCCACCCCCAGTGTTGTCACTACTGGTGGGTCCACCCCCAGCGCTATCATCGGGCCATGATGATTTCGCCCACCTCCGGATCGCTGCCGACTGCGGCGTTCTGGGTGCGATGGCTGGACTCAACTAGCTGGTTCGACAAAGCTCGGATTCGTTGATCGTGCATTTGTCTCATCTCCTGCATAGCCATTTCCATTTCGAACTTGAAGATTTCCTTCTGCTTAGCCAGGGCCTCTTCAATGATTTTGGCTATCTGATCTGTATTGACCATGAGCACCTCTCGAGCTTGCCCTATGCTAGACGTTGTGTCATCAGAGGCGAGCGCGGAATGAGAATCTGAGGATTCATCATCGGAAAGGACTCCTTCTCGGAATGTACTCCTTCATGGACTCCATGGTCGTTGTTATATCCGACGGCTTCTAGCTGAAGCTGAGCTATTCCCGAATCGACCCTGCTTCCTAGAGAGAAATTAGGGTCGGAATCACCTGAAATGATTGGGGATTTTCCCTTGTTGACCATGTTGATAGTCACTTCTAGGGGTTCATCATCTCGAGCAATCGATCCTCTTTGGTGGGAACGCCTTGATTTGGGCTTTGTCGTTCCATCGGAGATTCTCTCGGATATCGAGACCCTCTGTGGAGCGGTCTTGGGGCAGCTACAGGCTGATAATACTGCCCTGATAATTTTGGTACACGGACAGTGAGAATCCGCTTCCCGGGTGTTTCTCTTTCGAGATTCATCCGCACCCCCAGCCCAATAGTACAACTCATCGACGTTGCGGTCGGAGCAACCTATCGGCTGTTCACATGGGTTTTCAGGTATAACGCGTTCGTTTGTCGGACGCGTCTTCTTCTGAGTAATCATTGCCTTGTTGGCCTCCGCAAGAGTCGCACGTTTGGAATCACTCCTTTGTGAGGGTGAAACCTTAACGGGCTCTTGGTCCTTTGCACGCACCGCCGAGCTGGTTGTTGCAGAGATCCGTTTGTTAGGAGATTGTGTACGACCCCCAGTCTGAATGTTGGCTCGAAGCTCCTTCAACGATCCCCAGCTTTCCTTGACAAGCGCTTTTCCTCGATTCTCGGGTAGAGGATCGATACGGTTGTTCAGAGGATTCCTAGACTTGGGGAAATCCACGCTGCGGTGGGGCTTTACCGAAGATTCGGGACCTGAAATGGACGAAGGTTGGAGAGCAATATTACCTGCTTTTACCTCAGGCGTTGTTTTGGCCTTCGGCATCCAAACTCGTTCGGATCTCGGCGATCTCTTAACGGCCTCTCCCTTTAGCATTTCTCGTGCTTTTTGGACCAGGGCTCGGGCATGCGCACGCAAGGCGCGGCGCTTCTGGATTCGCTCCTCGAGAGTAGAACGGGTTCTTTTGACATGAACCCATTTGTTTGTTTCTGCTTCGGAGGAGGGGCTGGTTGTTTGCCGTGGTTGCTCCTGGCGTTGCCTGGATTTTAGATCTACGTTATAGCGGATCCCATCCATCGGCTCCAAAGCCTCGGCCAGCTGTCGAGCAAGACGTTGACGCTGTCTTTGTCGTGCTCTCTTTGATAATGCCGGAGCGTCTTCAGAAGTCATCTCCTCGGCGGAAGAGGAGTCCGGATCTGCGATCTCGACCATTTTGGACGACGTGGGGACGTCGCGTGGTGCAAGTGCAGAGGCGGCAACGGGGTCTTGGATTTTTGAACCGAAGGACCTGCAATCATTTATGAAAGAGGTTACCTTTCTGTACCCGTTTGGAGAGGCGGATCTGGAGGAGGAGGAAGAGAGGCCTTCTTTGAACCGTTGTTGATCGAGCTCGTGTTCTTCATTCACCCCGATCTTGAGTGCTGGTTGCGTCACGACGGCGTCGGTTGCGATGCCGTTGGCTCCCACTGTGGTCGCCAGCTTGTTTGCGGAAAAAGTTGCTGTATTCATTGCTGCATTCATTACAACTTCAATCGTTACAATGAAATAAAAAGATAGCCTTTTTATAAGACCGGTACACAATGAAAACAAAAGAAATACAACTCTTTTCAAACAAACGCAAGATCTGTTTGTCATCTCTTGCTTGCGTGGGTCTTTTGCCTGTGACGGGGATGTTGATATCCGTGGACCACCGGGGCACTCAGATCTGGTCCGAGAAAATCGGGCAGAGTTTCGTCTATCCGCGGGGGGATTTTAGAAACTCTGAACCCCGTCGATCCGCGTGGGATCTCAGAGGTGTAAAGCTTATGTCTCGGCTAAAACGAGGCACTAGCTCTCCTTTGTATCACCGCTAAGGGCAACACTAAGGGAAAAGAAGGTGGGGAATGAAGAAGAAGACTCCTTTGCTGCAGAAGGCTCGCTCACTCCTCGATCCGGCAGGGCTTCGCCGCTCTCTTAGAAAACCCCGACTCCTTCTACTAAGGCTCGGACGGGTGATGAAGGCTCTGATCAAGACCTCTCCTCCTCTTGTTGAAGCACACAGGCACTCTTCACTGCAGCAGGGCTTCGCCAAGCTCTCCAAAAATCCCCCCCCAAAACAAAGGGGTAAGGGGGGAATTTATAGGTGTTAGGGGACCTCTAGGGGGCTTGGACACCCCTAGGGTGTCTCAAGAAATCCGAGACACCCCTAGGGGTGTCTCGGATTTCTTGGGACACCCTAGGGGTGTCCGAGTCCCCTACCTACCCCCTACCTATTCCTAAACACTATAAATAGCCCCCTTGGGCCTTTGGAAAAGAGGAGGAGTTTTGGAAGAGCCTTGGCGAAGCCCTGCTGTCCGAGACACCTTGGGGTGTCTCGGAAATTCCGAGACACCCCTGGGGTGTCTCGAAATTTCTGAGACACCCCCTGGGGGTGTTTTGGGAATTCCTGAGACCCGTAGGTGTATTTGATTGTTTTCCCCGTAGATTCTTCGTACGAACTCGGATTTGAGTGATTCTGGGTGCGTTGGATGCGTGACGAAGAGTTCGATCCGCTCTGATGGTTGGATTGTCTTTAGAGTGGTCGAGGCACGGAGGGCATTGTCCTTTTTGTGAGCAGTGCCGGGCTTCCGTTTGGCACGTGTCTTCGTTGTTCCGAAATCCTATCCGCTCACGTGGCTCGTCGATTCACTTCAATCGTTCATCGACGTCGATTAGGCTCATGTAGGTCGGATGGTGATGTTCATTGTCGCTCGTTAACACTGAACCATTTGTGGAGACCTATAGGCAATTTTCGATGCCTACACTTCTTGTGCATGCTCAGATCCTTATGCGAAAGGCACGAGAATTGTAGCGGGAAGAGGTGGTCAAGAAACCACCAAGATCTATTCAGGTTTGGGTGTCGAAGGCAAAAATAATGCCTCTACCCAAGAGACACTAGTCGTGTCTCTCATTCGATTCCAGATCCAAGGCTGCTCTCCAGCCTTCGTCAACTTCAGATCCCGCTCCTATTGTTCCCGCACCTCCGGTGAAACCCTATGACAGCGTGGATCTCTCCAAATCCAGAATTCTATTGAAGCATCTCCTCGGTTCTCTACCCGAAGATCAAGGCAAAACGCCTATTAAAGAATGCTTGGGACCAGTGAAGGAACCCCGAGCAACTCAACAAGCTGGGGGTCGCACGTGCCCTCATGACAATGTGAAGCCTTTTCATAAAGAGAAAATTCCAGCAACTGGCCGCATCAGACTGCGAGTCGAAGGGCAGGAGCCCGTTAAGGTTTCACCTCTGGAAAGGTGTGATTTCAAACGTGTGACTCCTGCAGATACCAACAAGGAGTTGTTTACTCAGAAGAAAACACGTCAGACAGACGAACGCGTTATACCCGAGAATTCATGTAAACAGCCGATAGGTTGCTCTGACCGCAACATCGATAAGTTGTACTATCGAGCTGGGGATACGAATAAATCTCAAAAGAGAGGTACCCGGGAAGCGAACTCTCACTATCCGTGTACCAACATTATCAGGGCAGTATTATCAGCGTGTAGCTGCCCCAAGACCGCTCCACAGAGGGTCTCGGTATTCCAAAAGCTTTCCTATGAAGCGTTGGAAACCAAGCCAAGGCGTTTCCAAAGAAAAAGATCAGCTACGCGAGACAACGAATTCCCAGATGTCACTATCAATATGGCTGATAAAAGGAAGTCAACGCGAAGTTTCAGTTCTTGTCATTTTTCGGATGTATCCCAACGTCTATATATTCTAATGTTGATGAGCAGGAAAAGTACGAAGACAAGCAGAATGTGAACAAGATGAACGTTTTCATCTGAGTGATGAGATTCGGAAGGGTTGTGTGAAAATATAAATTTTCCAACATGCATCGATCTGAGATCTCCGTGTTTCTTATTTCTTTTTTAATCTATTTTCTATTTGGAGTCTATAAAAAATATCATGAAATATTTTTAATAAAGAAAACTGTGCTGTTATTCTTTTTTGAGGTTTCATAGCAAATGATAAGCCAATAGTTTGGTTAGTACAAATGTGTCATATAGCCTTATATTATTGGCATTAAGGTATCATAGCAGATGATAAACTAAGGAAAATGATACAAGCACACTCCCAGGTACACCCTCAGTCACACTTCCTCTCATACTATAGTGCACTGGGCACCACATGAGATTTTTAAAAAAATCTCATGTGGTGCCCAGTGCCTAATAGCATGAGAGGGAGTGTGACTGAGAGTTGTTTGGGTCAAAAATCGTTGTTTTCATTATGAATGAATCTATTACAACTTTAATCGTTTACAATAAACTCAAATAAAAAGTCGATCTTTTTGTAAGATCTCCTTATACAATGAAAATATAAAAAAAATACGACTCTTGTCAAACAACGTAACAGACGTTTATCACCTGTTGCTTGCGTGGAAACTTCGCCTGTGTCGGGGATGTTAATATCCGTGGACCGCCACGGATTAGATCCGGTTGACAGATTTAGTTGATCAAAGATCTTACTTCACGAAGGAAGTAATCGCTGCAGCGATGATCCCGACCAAGCTAGATCACGGCTCTTCTCGAGATTAAGACTAAGCTTAAATCCGGAGGAATAGGGGACGGGTCTCAGATCTCTCGAACTCCACTCTTTATGCACAGGAGATCGCCAAGATCTGCTAACCCTTATTATAAATTCGTAGCTCCACTCTCCAATTCAATAACGTTTCGCCCTCTTGATCAAATTCCAGCCTCTGTGAAATGAGCCCATAGGCCTGTATTTATAGGCTTCGGTTAGGGGGTATTTGGATAAGAATGAGTGATTTGGCCTTATCTTCAGTCAATAACGGCCTAACCACGTTTGTGGATGATATCAAGTCAGTTGGGAACCCCTGGAACAGATAAATCCCGAGAAAACCGCTCAAAATTGTCAAAAACGCGTCCGGGGGTTGAAACAGCGTGACGGGCCCTACTGACCCGCGGGGGGCACGGGTCGGCACGGTCTGACTCGGCCAGTGCTGCGCCTCATCGGCGCGGGTCCGCCGCCTCTGCCGAACTTCTTTTTTTGGCGCTTTGCTTTTCGGGACTTGTACTTTTCGCCGTTTCGTGTAGTTGCCTGTCGTGTTGAATTGTACACTCCGCGGGTGCTGATTGTCGTGCGCGTGTTGACCGACGCACGCGAGTTGATTGATGTGTGTGAGCTAATTGACGCGCGCGTGTTGACCGATGCGCGCGAGCTGATTGACGCACGTGTGTTGACCGTCGCGCGCGAGCTAATTGACGCGCGCGTGTTGACCGACGCGCTCGTTCGGACAATTAGAGGTGGCTGGTGAGCACACGATACACAGTTGGTTCGCCATTCCAGCTCATGCACTTGTCAGCTTCAGATAATCCTCCTAGACTCGGATAACGATGTTCGTCATCTTCTCTCCGTCTCGAGCTGTGTGCGGACACCTATAGGCATTTTTAGACGCCTACAAATACCCCTTCCAAAGTATTTCAGACTCATTCTTTTATAGAAGAATCTGGAATGCTTTGGATAAGATAGGCCCTTTCCTCAATCTCGTAGAGGGACCTATGAACTGCTTCAATTCTTAACTTTTTCAGTCTTCAGTCTATTCAATGTTTTGTCGAATAGATGAAGTTCTTCCGGCATTTCGTTTATCGTCTGACCGTTGTCGAAATCTTGAACTGAAGTTGATACGTAAGTTTCTGAAATTAGCTCGTGTCATTGAGTTGACTTTAAACTGATCATCTTCGTTAGAAATTCATATCTAAATGCGATTGAACTCCCTGAAATCATCCTTTAATCCAGAATTTTTCCTTAACCTTATTTTGGCGACACCGTCGATGCGTTGACCGGCCTCGACTTTTACCGTAGCGCGTTGACCGGCATTAACCTTTGCTGTAACGCATTGACCGGCGTTAACATAGATTATACTCGTACGTTTGCTAGAGTCTACACAGTTTAAGCTCTTAAGGTGTTAGAGTATGGCGGTCCCAAATGTCGGAGCTGCAGGACCAACTATTAAAGCTGATTCATCCGTATGTATGGCTCTTATTCTGAAGTTATTGGATCCTCAAGCCATGAAACCAACTAATGAATCTGGTGTGTCAATGACTCTCACACTTTATAGGATTTTTGGCAAACCCTCAGCCCTCAACGGGTTTGATGAGCCTTTACTGACTACCGTTTGAGTCGGACTAGCATGCAGATTGTTTAAATCCGTTCTGTAAGTAATGTTGTGCTAAAAGAGTTAACTCTTTTAGTGCTACAATATTAAATACGTAGATTTCGTCTTTCTTCTATGAAAAGACTAAACAACGATGTGTATTAGACGTAGATTTAGAATTTTTGGCAAATCCTCAGCCTTCAATGGATTTGACGTGCCTTTACCGATTACCGTTTGAATCGGGCTTGCATGCGGATTGTTTAAGTCCATTCCGCATGTGACGTTGTGCTAAGAGAGTTAACTCTCTTAGTGCTACGATATTAAATACGTAGACTTCGTTTTTCTTACGAGAATAGACTATCCGGCAACGCGTGTTAGGCGCTGACTTATCCCTACTTAGGCTTCAGGATAAAATTCCCCAGACTCGAATTCTGGTGTCTTCTTTAATCGGTGAAAGACTAAACCGGCAACACGTGTTAGGCGTTGACTTATCCCTACTTAGGATTCGGAATAAAATTTCCCGTGCGTGTAAGGCACGGATTATGGTGTTATTAATAATAACCTATCATAATGTCGAATATGTGGGCTTTTGTCTTTTTCATGGCCAAAGACTAACCGGTAACGCGTGTTAGGTGTTGGTTTATCTCTATTTAGGAGTCGAGATAAAGTTCTCCGCACGTGTAAGGTGCGGATTTTGGCGTTATTAATAACAGCCTGCCATAATATCGAATATGTGGGCTTTTGTTCTTTTTACGGTTAAGAACTAACCAGCAACGTGTGTTAGGCGCTGACTTATCCCTACTTAGGATTTAAGATAAAATTCCCCAGATTTGGATTCTGGTGTCTTCTTCAATTGGTGAAAGACTAAACCGGCAACGCGTGTTAGGCACTGACTTATCCCTACTTAGGATTCGAGATAAAATTTCCCGTACGTGCGAGGCACGGATTATGAGTGTTGAAAAGATGTTGTCTTCTCTTGGGACAAAGACGAACCCGACACCGAAGAAGAAGAATTTTATATTCTATCTCCGGTTGCAAAAGAAACTCAAAGTGGAATCTCCATTTTGAGAATCCGCGAGGTGAAACTAAGAGTGAGATCTCCACTCCGAGAATCAAAAAGATTCAGATAACCCTAACTGTCGGAAGGTTTAACCAAATGAGAGGTTTGAGATGACCCTAACTGTAGTAAGGTTTGATCGCTCGATTTGAAAGTGGATCTCTCATTCATGGAAGGAATCGAGATGAGATTTTGGTTTTGGCCCTAACTGTAGGAAGGTTTGACTAAATGGGGAGTTTTGAGACAATCCTAACTTTTATAGGTTTGATCGCTCAATTTGTGGACCTCTCGTTCATTAAGGGAGTTTTGAGACAATCCTAACTTTTATAGGTTTGATCGCTCAATTTGTGGACCTCTCGTTCATTAAAAGAATTAAGAGGGGACTTTGGTTGTGGTCCTAACTATAGGAAGGTTTAACCAAATGAACAGTGAGAGTGGGAGTACAAATCATAGTGGGAGTGTTGACTCGTACAAATCACTCAAAGGGGTTCCTGGTGTTAAGTGACAAATACTTAATACTGAGGGGTTTGATAATTATCAATGATCAAGATGTTAAAATTTTAAGTACTATGTCCAGAATTTAATAATGGGAATGCTGAGTGCACAGACACATCGAAAGTTTGAGTGGATTCAACCGAAAGGAATTTTGGTGGTCCCACCGTCAATTAGTCTGATCGGTGGGGGTTTTGTGGTGGAAAATTATAAGTCGTCAAACACCAATGAGAGCTTTATGAGGAAAAATTGATCCAACGAAGTGTTCGGAAATCATAGTGGGAGTTTAGTATTTATCACTTTGTTCGTAATGATCAGGTTATTCCTAAGAAAATTACATGTAGCATTCTAACGGGAACTTCCCGTTACATGAATCATCCACCCCTAGCTTCCTTCGTGAAACTGAGTCTAACATTATACTTAGTTGGGTGACCGGGTTATCCTTAAGAATACCAGGCATGGCACTCTCCAGGAACTTCTCGTGAAAGAAAGGAAACAGTTTAGACTCATATACCTGTTGGAGTTTTGAGAAACAGTTTATACTCGTATACTCTTCGGAGTGTCGGAAGGAACAATTTATACTCTTATACTTGTCGGAGTCTTCATTCGGCTCAATTTAGCGTTATGATGCCGGCTTCAACTAAGGTTTGGATGCTATTCTTGAGAGCGAAGCAAGCATTGGTAGGATGAAGGATCCTCCTGTTGTACGCACAGTACTTCGGATCCGTAGTGTTGTCAGTTTCCTCCTGATTTATGATATGTGACAGCTTGATCTTGTTGTTTTCAAGGAGGGACTCAAAGATGGCTGGAACGTCTTCGTCTTTGAAAGAGTACTCTTTTTGGAGTCTCGGATCCAAAGTCTTTTGCTGCCTTCGGAGTTGTTGTTGTGACGTCTGATTAACGTTAACAATTGCTGCAAGTGCCTTTCCCTTAGCACAGGAGGCGAAGTTCGAGTTCAGAGGATTAGCCGTCAGTTGGCTCCTCTCCGCCTTCTTCCTTCTGAGGAAGCGTTCGGCCCGCTCTCCGTGCATCTTTAACTCTTTTCAGGTATTGGAGGGTGCTACTCCCATAACCTCCAACACGTCCAAAGAGAGGTTGTTGTGACAAGTTTGGAGGATGAAGTCCTCTGTGATCGGATCTCGGTAGTTTATCGTCTTATTCCGAAAGCGCTTGATGAAGTCGTCAACCGTCTCTCCGTCTTCCTGTTTCTCCTCAAAGAGCATTTTGATTGATATCTCGGCGTCATCATCAAAGAAGTGGGCGATGAACAGGTTCTCCAGGTCGTCCCAGCTGTTGATACTTCCAGGCTTGAGACGTCGGTACCAATCGAAGGCGGACCCGCGAAGGGTGCCAATGAATGACCAAACCATCAGAGATTCATTCACAAAAATCACGCCCAAGTGAGACTTGAAGTAAATCAGGTGCTGTGTGGGCGAGTCCTTCCCATCAAATGACGTGAAGTTGATCAGGTTGAACTTCGTCGGGTATGGGATCGAATCCCACTCCTTTGGGTAAGGACATGAAATACTGGTCCTTTTCACCTCTCGAGCAGACATTAGAGCGTTGATTTTGATCTCGAGTTCTTTCATTTTCTCATCCTCGCTCATATCAGGCCTTGGACTATTCTTAAGAGGAACAATGGAGCTACCCCCAGTGTTGTCATCTTCAGGAGGACCACCCCCAGCGTCGTTGTTTTCAGTAGGGCCACTCCTAATGTTTTGGTCAACGAGAGGGTCATCTGCATTGATGTGTTCATCCACGTCTGAATCAATACTTGCTTGGTTAGCAGTGTTACGATAGCTGGATTCACCAAATTGATTGGACAGAGCCCGAATCTATTGGTCATGCTCTTCCTTCATCCGCTGCATAGTCATTTCTATTTCAATCTTGAATGCCTCTTTCTGCTTGGTTAGAGCATCCTCGAGAATTTTGGAGATTTTCTCGGTGTTGATTATGAATGCCTCGTGGGATTGTCCTGGGCTGGACACCATTTTGTCAGAAGCGACTGCAGAGTTGGCATATGATGCTTCATCATCTGAGAATAATCCCCTCTGCATTCTCTGATAATCTCTTTGTCTAATAGTTCCCGATGGCAACCGAGTTAGACGATGCGATATAAGCGGGTCAGAGCTAGAAGGTCAAATCGACTTTCCCTTATCAGCCATATTTATTATGACTTCCGGAAGTTCGTCACATTGAACGGCCGATTGTTTCTTGCGGAAACATTTTGGCTTAGACTTAGTCGCTTCGTTAGAGATCCTCTCAAATACCGAGACCCTCTGCGGAGCGGTCTTGGGGTAGCTACACGCTAATAATACTGTCCTGATTATCTTGGTACACGGACAATAAAAGTCCATCTCCCGAGAATCTCTCTTTCGAGGACTATTCGTACCCCCAGCCTGATAGTACAACTCATCGACATAATGACCGGAGCAATCTATCGTGTGTTGGCATGACTTCTCAGGTATAACATCATCGTCTGACGAAAACGTTTCCTTCTGAGGACTTATTGCCTTAATGGCGTTCTAAAGAGTCACACGTTTGGAGCCACACTTTCATGAACGTGGGACCTTAATGGGCTCTTGGACACTGACCCATAGTCCAAGGCAGTCAGTTATAGGAGTTTTCCTATTATAGAAAGGCTCTGACTTGTTGTGAGGGCGTGTGCGACCCCCAGCTCGAGTAATTGCTCGGGGTTCAGTCACCGAACCCAAGCGTTTTTTGATCAAAACTTTGCCTCGATCATTGTGCAAAGGACCCAGACGATCCGCCGTTAGCTTCTTTCTTTTGAACAAGTCCACGCTGCCGTGAGTCTTCACTGGAAGTATTGGATCAATGAGAGCAGGGGCGGAACTCAATGAAACAGGTGCAAAATGTCTCCTGTCTTGGCCCTGGAGCGGGTGAGACCCACGATTGGGAGGGTCAAACTTGAGTGACCCACGGCATGGAGGGTCAAACTTGAGTGACCCGCGAGCTGGAGGGTCAGACTTGAGTGACCCGCGACATAGAGGTTCAGACTTGTGTGACCCATGAGCTGGAGGGTCAGACTTGGGTGACCCGCGGGCTGGAGGGTCAGATTTGGGTGACTCGCGGCTTGGCGGGTCGAACTTGAGTGACCCGTGGCTTGGCGGGTCAGACTTGAGTGACTCGCGGCTTGGAGGATCAGATTGAAGTGACCCGCAATTTTTGATCTTTTCGGTCGTTGTTTCGTACTTTGGCCTTCAAGTTTGATGCAGTCTTGGTTGTTTCTTGGCTATGTCATTCTTCTGTATTTTTTGTACCTTTTGCAAAAGAATTCGCGCGTGCGCAAGCAGTGCACGGCACTTTTGGATGTTTTCCTCAAGGGTCAAATGGGTCCTTCTGACTTGGATCCATTCATTCGTTGAGGACTTAAAGGGTTGGTCATTCGTCCGCTGTTGGGGCGCTCAACGCTCCTTGAAATTCAGATCTGCTTTGTAGAGGATCCCGTCTATAGGCTCTAAATGCTTAGAGAATTGGCACACGAGGCGTTGGCGCTGCCTTTGGCGAGCTCTTTTTGATAAAGTAGGCGCGCCTTCAGTACTCAACTCCTTGATTGACAAGGAGTTCAGATCTGCAGATCCGGTCTTGTTGGAGGCCGGAGGGGCGTTGCAAGGCGTGATTACGGCAGCAATGGGGGCGTTGATCTTCCTGCGCTTGCGAATGGAGGAGGAACTAGAGGAGGAGGAGGATAGATACTCCTCGAACTTCTGTTGGTCGAACTCGTACTCGATCTCCTCGTCAACCGGGATCCGGATCCATGGTTATGACACGATAGCTTCGGCAGCGAAGCTATTGGCTCACATTGTGGTCACCAGCGTGTTTGGGTCAAAAATCGTTGTTTTCCTTATGATTGAATCTATTACAACTTTAATCGTTTATAATAAACTCAAATAAAAAGTCGATCTTTTTATAAGATCTCCTTATACAATGAAAATACAAAAAATACGACTCTTGTCAAACAGCGCAACAGACGTTTATCACCGCTTCTTGTGTGGGAACTTCGCCTGTGCCGGGGACGTTAATATCCATGGACCACCGCGGATCAGATCCGGTTGACAGATTAAGTTGATCAAAGCTTTTACTTCACGAAGGAAGTAATCGCTGCAGCGATGATCCCGACCAAGAGAGATCGCGGCTCTTCTCGAGATTAAGACTAACCTTAAATCCGGAGGAATATGGGACGAGTCTCAGATCTCTTGAACTCCAGTCTTTAAGCACAGGAGATCATCAAGATCTGCTAACCCTTGTTGTAAATTCGTGCCTCCACTCTCCAATTTGGCAGCATTTCACCCTCTTGATCAAATTCCAGCCTCTGTGAAATGAGCCTCTAGGCCTGTATTTATAGGCTTCGGTTGGGGGGTAGTTGGATAAGAATGAGTGATTTGATTTTATCTTTAGTCAATAATGGCCTAACCACGTTTGTGGATGATATCAAGTCAGTTGGGAACCCCCGGAACAGATAAATCCCGAAAAAACCGTTCAAAACCGTCAAAAACACGTCTGGGTGTCGAAACAGCGCGACGGGCCCTGCTGACCCGCGGGGCCCCGGTCAGCCGGATCGACCCCACGCTGGCGGTCGGTCGGCGCAGTGCCGTCTCCGCGCCGGCGTGGGTTCGCCACCCTCTGCTGAAGCTTTTTTTTGGCGCTTTGCTTTCCGGGACTTGTACTTTTCGTCATTTCGTGTACTTGCCCGTCATGTTGACTTGTACACTCCGCACGAGCTGATTTTCGTGCGCGTGTTGACCGACGCGCGCGAGTTGATTGATGCACGCGAGCTGACCGACGCGCGTGAGCTGATTGACGTGCGCGTGTTGACCGACACGCGCGAGCTGATTGACGCACGTGTGTTGACCGTCGCGCGCGAGCTGATTGACACACGCGTGTTGACCGACGCGCGCGTTCGGACAATTGGAGGTGGCTGGAAAGCGCACGATACATAGTTGGTTTGCCATTCCGTCTCGTGCACTTTTCAGCGTCAGATAATTCTCCTAGACTCGGATAACGACGTTTGTCATCTTCTCTCCGTCTCGAGCTGTGTGCGGACAACTATAGACATTTTTAGACGCCTACAAGAGTGTGACTGGGAGTGTGTCTGCAATGCCTCTTATAAACTAATAGTTTGGTCAGTGCCGATGTGTCATATTGTCCTATATTATTAGCATTGAAACCAATAATTTGGTCAGTGTCAATGTGTCATAGCAGATGATAAACTAATAGTTTGGTTAGTGTCAATGTGTCTGATAAACCCACGCTGGAACCTATTCAAGAAAAAAGAGACCCGCAATTTTTTTTTAAAATAAAATTGGCTACGTACGACATATACATGATGGTTTTTAAGGGCCTGTTTGGTTATTTCCAAAAAAAAATCGAAAATGGATAACTCCCACTTGAAATGATTTCAGCACATTTCAAGAGTTTTCCCAGTTTTCTTTTTTTGGTTTGTTTTGCAAAGAAAACTCCACATTTCACTGCCAAGTCACACAAACAGACAAAAAAAGCCTCCATAGTAACAGTGCCTTGATTTCTATTTCTTATGTTTGTTTGAGAACAAGAAAAAGGAAATGAGAAACCAGGGTATTAAATATTATGTTTTATTCTTCTTTACTATTCCAACAGTGCTTTTACTAATTAATAATTCAAAGAAGTGACATTTCCCAGTGTTTTCAGAGGTTTTTGTTGTGAAAACATATTTCTTGAAATTGTGATGTGGCATCCTACGTGGCACTTCATTTCTTGAAATTTAAAAACGAAACAAACATGAGAAATGGAAAACTCTTGAAAACAAAAACCCATGTGGCACTTGTTCATTTCTTGAAAGTTGAGGTGGCAACACATTTCCGATTTTTTTAGCAAACAAACAGACCCTAAATAGAAGGATTCCTAGATCAATACTTTATTATTATTGAACCCTCTCGTCGCCCAGTGATATCACTAGTAGAAAATAGGGTATTGGCGACGGGAAAATCCGTCGCTAATACCCCAAAATCCTGTTAGACCCTAGAGGGGGGTGATTAGGGTCTTATGCTAATCTAATCCGATTTTATGCCAATTAAATCTAATTAATAAATTATTCTTGCAAGATAGGTATACAATATGCTACAAACAAGAATAAGCAATAAGAACAAAGTGATATATCCTATATTGTAAAATATATGGAAAGATATATAAACAACACAAGAGAAAAACAGTCTAAACTAAAGATAAACAAAAAGGTAGGGCAATATAAACAATGGAAACACGCAATATGATCACGTAGTTCGGACCTTCCGTCCTACGTCTCCGCTCCCCACTCTCGGGGAGAAATCCACTATCATAACCAGGTTTTCTACGCTTACCCGAACAACGTTTATACCACACAATATCGGTTTTCTAGTTCACCGAAAATTCTACAACTCACACACTTGCAAAAACACTTCACACCCTCTAAGTGTTGGCCTAGCCCATGTCCTCCTCCTCAAGTGCTCAGATACAACCTCTCCCTAGGTTCGTCAACCGACGCCACTCCTCTTGGATTCGATCACGTCTCTCACCACACACTACTCTCGGTGTACAAGTGTATTACAAGTGATACTCACAATATAAGTTCAAATATAATGTTTTGTTCTCTATAATAAATGAGAACACAATGAAGCTCACTCTCACTAATTCATACACCAATACCCAATAATATATAGTATGAAATAATCTAAGCTCAATAAGGGTGTGTGGGAAAAAGTGAGAACAATGAAAATCTAAATCAATTCAATATAGCAAGATATGAATATGAAATTGATAATCGATAAGCTATATGAAAGAGTTTAGATAAACTTCTCTGAGAACACAAAGAACTGAAGAGATGATGATGAGGATGAATTCCTCGATTGAAATTGAAAGCTTCTTCTTTGTGAAAAACTTCTCTTTTGAAACAAGGCTTGAAACAAAGCTTTAAACACTTCTTAAACACTTATAAACTTGATTAAACAAATCTCTTGGTTGGTCAGAATGTTAAATGCACTGGGGTATTTATAACATCACAAAACATTAGCAAGAATCCAAGAAAAAAGACTAAAAAACCATAAGAAGACAAAAACAGAAAATAGCCGTTACAGTGTTATGAGTCGACTCAGTACTATTCATGAGTCGACTCATAAGTAGCCGTTACGGGCTAAAAAATAACTTATGGATCGACTCATAAAATTCATGAGTCGGCTCATTATGCATGGGTCGACTCATGAAATCATGGGTCGACTCAGCAGAAACAAAACTCAATTTCCAGCACACTTCATGAGTTAACTTATGACAGGCATGAGTCGACTCAACCTGATGGGTCGAATCATGATATTTGTGAGTCGACTCATCAGAAGCAAATATTAAACAACACAGCAGTTTATGAGTCGACTCATTATTGTTCATGAGTCAACTCATAAGCATGAACACAGGAAAATATCACTTTTGAGCCTTGTTAAAAAATATCAAATAAATTCAAAAAAATGTAAAACTTTAGGAATAGTTTATAAATATGATATTAAACACATTTGTGAATAAAGTTTGGAAATTGCATTTGCCATTTGTAAAAGATCATCAATTTGGCAAATGTGCATATATATGAGTAAATATGAAAACATGTATATATACATATGATTTTGATAAAGAGGTGTATTTCAAAACTAATGTAAACTAGTATAATGAGTGTGTGTATATATTAAGCTTAGAGAATAATACACGATATATACCAGAATATCTAAACAAAGTTGATCTGGATCTTTAACTTTGATATAAACCTGTAATAAGTCACAATCACTAGAAAACAAAGTTAGTTATAAATTGTTTGTAAAATCATCAAAACAACACAAGAGTGTAGGTTCAAAACTAGAATCCTAACAAATTCGTCACCAATACATATTAGTGACGAAAATGGATCCGTTGCCAATAAATCCGTCGTTAATACTTATTGGCGACGGGGTTACCCGTCGCCAATAAGTATTGACGACGGACGTTTATTGGCAACAAAATTCTTTGGCGACGGGGGGCATCTCGTCACCAATACTTATTGGCGATGAGAGGCATCCCATCACCAATACTTATTGGCGATGGGGAAATCTGTCGCTAATGTTTTAACATGGCGGACGGATTCCCATCGCCAAGTAAGTATCAGCGACAGCGATTCCGTCGCCCAATGTGGTAAAACATTGGCGACAGATTTCGCTGTCGCCAATGAGTATTTGGCGACGGGGGAGAATCCGTCGCCAATGTATATATTTACGTAAAAAAATTTAATTTTTCGATAACCTCTTATACGAGAATACACATATAGCTGTAGGCATATAAAATTGCTTATAGGTCCCTTAGCACAGCTCGGCACGAACCGACGAACCAACGAGGCGACGAACCGCATGCAAGCAACGGGATACCTCCATTCGAGCGTGGAATCAAGCTAATAGTTCGGGGAATCAACGAGTCATTCAAACAAGAGCGGACTCGGATGAATAACGACCAAATCAAGATCGGTTTCGGACTCGAACTCAGAAGTGGATTTACTGCCAAATCAGGAATCCGACTTACTGCCAAATCAGATCAACGAATCAGAGTCTGGATCAACCGAATCACAGAAAGAACCGAAAACAACGGAAAACAACCAAACCCACCACCTAGAGGGGCTCGGCCGAAGCCGAGCCAACTTCAGGTGGCTCGGCCCAAGCCGATGCCGGATTGAAGAGTGAACTCGGAGCTTGAAGACCAGAAGACTTGCACATTCAGATCTGATCCTCGGCGACCATCCACGTCAGAAAAGGCAGGATCTCGAGAGGAAGAAAGAACAGATCTGAGATCTACACGAGACTACACTCCAGATCTAAGCTTGGTCTTAGATCTCGAGATCTGAGCGATTATTCCCTTGGTGGATTAATCCCTCCCGGCTATTATTCCCTTCGTGGAATAATACCCGCATAATCGTGTAGATCCGACCGGATCTAGATCGCGCGGTGGTCCACGGATTAACCCCGGCGTTGGCAAAGAACCCACACAAGCAAGCAACCGCAAAACAGGAGCTTGCGATTTGTTCACAAGAGGAAAGTTGTAATTTTTATTTTTTTCTTTGATTTAGTTGTAACCGGATCTATAAAAGACCGGATCTTTGTAACCCAAGATGACAATCATATCAATGAAAAAGAAAACAGTTTTCCACGCGAACAATCTGGCGACCACAGTGGGAGCCGACGATCTCGCCAACGAGATCGATGCGTCGCAGCCGCGGATTGCAATCCCGGTCGTGGAGGAGGTCGAGTACGAGTTCGACCAAGCCAAGTTCGAGGAGTACGTGTCCTCGTCCGGCTCTATCTCCCCCCGCAAGTCCAAGAAGTTCTCCTCCGGGAGAAAAGCTCGTTGGTTTGAAGCTGCTCGGGAAGCCCACGAAGCTCTCAACCCAACTGACGCCGAAGTTGCGTCAAATGAAGTTCCACCGACCTCCAATCAGGTCAACCCAACTCCCGCCAACGCCTCTACTGTTCAGGGCGTTGTGACTCTCTCAAAGAGAGCCCGCCAGAGGCGTCGTCAACGCCTTGCGCGGCAACTCGCTAAGGCGATGGAGTCTACGGACGGATTCCGCTACCACGCGGAGTTGAAGAACAGAAGAGGCAAACAGCCTCAACCACCAATGAACGGCGACTCTTCCAAGCCGCCAAAGAACGAATGGGTCCGCGTCAAACGGAACCGTTCGACGCTCGAGGAGCGTATTCGCAAGCGCCGCGCGATGTCAGCGCAGGCACGGGCTCAAGCTCAGGAAGCCCGTAGAAAGCTGCAAAAGGAGGTGGAGAAGAAGCCACCACCAACGCGCCAAGTCTGGAAGCCTAAGTCTGAAGTGGCGACTCAGGCCAAAAAGCAACCAGTGCAGCCTTCTAAGCAAGGTCAAACTCCGGCGAGTCAACCAAAGTCGCTGTTAATCCCAATAACTTCTCTGGGAGATCATGCAGAGTCATCCCGCAAGAAGAAATCAAATTTGGAGCGCCTCGGTCCAGTTCCCGACGTGAGAGGCAAAGCTCCAGTTCACGAGCGTTTGGACCCAATGAGGAAGCCCAGAACGACTCAACACACTGGGGGTCGCCATCACCTCCAGTATGACAAAGAGCTCAAGGCAGCTGCGCGCACTAACTTGCGCATCAAAGTCCAAGAGCACGCTGAAGACTCGCGCCCACGAAGGCATGTTTCTAGGCGTGTAACCTTTGAAAGCCCAAAGAAGGCGATCCAACCTCAGATGGAAACATTATCATCTGATAATGATAGTGTTATACCTGAGAAGTCGTGCCCGCACACGATAGGTTACTCCGACTGTCAAGATGACGAGTTGTATTATCGTGCTGGGGGTACGAATAGAACCAGGAAGAGGAGTCCCCGAGAACGGGAAATTCAATGTCCCTGTTCCAAACTCATTCGGGCGGTATTGTCGGAATGCAATTGCATTAAGGCGGTCCCCGAAAGAGTTTCAGTTTTTGAAAGACTTAATGCGGAAACGCCAAAACCAAGGCCTAGGCGCTTCCAACGAAGAAGAAGGGTGATTGAAGACGGAGAATTTCCGAGGGTCACCACCAACATGACGAGCAAAGGGACATCGGCACGAGAAGATTTCGAGTCGATTCTGAAAGCTTCCCGACCTAGAACCCGTCTGCAGTCCGGAACCATAGAGCGAGCAACTTATGGTAGGATTCGGACAAGACGCCCTTCAGAAGATGAAGAATCTGATGCCGGCTCCGCGGTGGCATCAGATAATACAGTATCCAGCGAGGGACAACCCCGCGAGGCCCTGATGATAAGTGCGGAGCAGATGGCCAAGATGCTTGAAGACGCTTTGGCTAAGCAGAAAGAAAGTTTCAAATTTGAGATGGAGATGGCCATGCAGCAGATGAGAGAAATGCATGACCAACAGATCCAAGCATTGGCGAACCAACAAGGCGAGCAGAATCATCGTAACCCGATTAATGTGGAAGATGAGGATACAAATGCTCGTAACACCAATGATCCTCCCGTCAACGCAGGGGGTGGTAATGAGAATGCTGGCGAAGAAACCGGCGAAAACCTGAAGATCAAGAACCTCGAGAGCAAAATCAACACACTAATTTCCGCTCAAGAGACGAAGATGAATTGTCGGGACCCGATCACCGAGGAATTCATCCTCCAGACCTGCCACAACAACCTTTCCCTGGACGTGTTGGAAGCAATGGGCACAGCACCATCCAAGACATGGAAGGATCTGAAAGTCCGAGGAGAGCAAGCTGAGCGGTTCCTCAGGAGAAAGAAGGTGGAGAGAGGCCAACCGGCGTCAACAAATGCTCCAAAACAGAATTTTGTCCCACGGGGGAAAGGTAAGGCACAAGCTAATGCAGTTGATGCTAATCAAACTTTCCAATTGCAACCT
>NC_033796.1:75265735-75267247 GCF_001876935.1 Asparagus officinalis
CTCAAGCTCTTGTGGAAGTGATTCACAAAACCAAAACACTCAAATGCTTAAAAGCTTATAAACACACTTCAACCAAACATAAACCCTTGATTAAAACTTTCTTAAACTTGTTTTTAAACTCTCTTGAATTTCTTGAAAGTTGAAGGCAATGGGGTATTTATACCCTCTCACAACTCAGCCAAAAACCCCAAGCAGAAAGACAAAACAGCCCCCAGCAACGGTCAAAAAACTAGCCGTTGGAAGCTGAGAGAACACTCGACGGTCGACCGGAAAATTCGTCGGTCGACCGAAAATTTTCATCGGTCGACCGGACCGGTCGACCGACAGCTATCTGTCAGCCCAGTGAACTTTTGACCTCAGGTTCGGTCGACCGGTACGGTCGACCGAAAACCGAAAACTGACATCCCAGAAAAACAAAGCTGATTTTAAAACACTGTTTAAAAATATCAAATAAATTCCAAAAAATGTAAAACTTTGGGGAATGATTGTAGACATGATAATAAACATGCTACAACGACTGGTTTCGAAAAAGGACTTCCCAAATGAAAAATATCATCATTTTACAAACTAGTCCAAAACATGAAAATATGAGATACTTGAATTTTGATGTTTTGACATAAACCAACTTTTGAAACTTTGTGAAATGTTTTTGTAGACTTAGTAAAACATGTATAAACTGATATTGAAGTCTATAAACTAAGAATACAATATTTTCACAAAATTGCATATTCTATGCAATGTTTTCAAAAACATAATAGAAAATATGAAATATAGAATTTCATATATATAACCATAAAAACTCAAAACATATGTATGTATATATATAACTATATATATGCATAGAAACCAAAACTTATATATATATATATGACTATATATATATATACGAAGAAACCAATAAATGTGTGTGTATAGATAATTGAGCTTAGAGTATATAACACACATAATATAAACTCCTAAACTAAATTACCCAAGCTTGATTGGTCTTCAATAAGCTCTACTTGGTAATCTCGCGGATGAAGCTTGAACTTGGATCTTGAACTTTGAATAGCAAGGCTTCACCGACATTCCGCCAACCTCCATTGGATATCATCGTTGAAGCTCTATTCCATCCATCCTCCAACAACGTTGTTTATCTACAAAACATAGGAATACACAAACACTAGACAAACAACATTAGTAATAAATTGTTTGTTAAACATCATCAAAACAAGAAGGCCAACAATCTCCCCCTTTTTGATGATGACAAACAATTTACAAAAAGGAATATATGCATGAAGGAAATGAACATATACAAGATAATACACATGCATATAAACAAGGAATTGTATACTCACAATATTTCTCCCCCCTTGACAACATCAAAAAGGCGACAAAAAGAATAAGAGAGCGAAAGCTCCCCCTATCAATAAGCATAGGTGAGTATCAAACAAGTATAGGGATTGCTCCCCCTATCAAAAAGCCATATAGAATATATATGAAATGAAGTGCAAGGCAAACATGTGAGCAAGC
>NC_033796.1:75267855-75276491 GCF_001876935.1 Asparagus officinalis
CAAAACTTATGTATGACTATATATATATATATATATATACGAAGAAACCAATAAATGTGTGTGTAAATATAATATTGAGCTTAGAGTATATAACACACATAATATAAACCCTAAACTAAATTACCCAAGCAATCTTGATCTTCAATAAGCTCTTCTAGGTAATCTCTCGGATGAAGCTTTAACTTGGATCTTGAACTTTGAATAGCAAGGCTTCACCGACATTCCGCCAACCTCCTTTGGATATGATCGTTGAAGCTCTATTCCATCCATCCTCCAACTTCGTTGTTTGTCTACAATATATAAGAATGTACAAACACTAGACAAACAACATTAGTAATAAATTGTTTGTTAAACATCATCAAAACAAGAAGGCCAACAATAATATCTCCCCTCTACTTTCAACATGGTATCAAAGCATGTTAGTACGTGCTCTATAATCTGTTAGATGTAATGATATACCTTTATTAATTATAATCTAAATATATATGGTCATTAATATGTTTTATTCAGGTCTGAAAAGTATTAAGTATTTATTTAGGGCATGTTTGGCTTCTATTTTTTTAGTCCTTATAAGTTGCTTATTGCTTTCTCAAAATTTCTTATAAGTACGTAAAAAAATAAGGCAGTTATTTGGTAAACCCCTTGACATCTAAGGAGATATAAATAGTTATGTGTTGGTCAACTAATAACTTATAAAGTTGTGTTAAATATCAAATGACCAAAGAGGACATATTGTTATAACCCCAAAGTCTGACTTATTAATTTATTTTATATTAACCAAATATTTAATAATAATAAATTTATTATTTATTTAAAAAGAAAATAATGTATAATTAATTATTCCAAAATAATTATGATAATTATTTTATAATATTGAGATTAATTAATTATTTTATTGTAATGAAATATTATTAATAATAAAATAAATTAACAAGAAATTAGTTATCTCATATAAAAATTATATTTGATTAAAATATTTTTATATATTGCATTATAACAAAGAGTAAGGAGATATAAATATAAAAACCCTAAAAGAATTTCTTCCAAAACAAAAATTGTAACTAGAAGAAAAGATAAAAAAGAATCTACATGTTTTAAATGAGAACAAAAGGTACACTTTGCAAATGAATGTTATAGTAATAAAAGGATTAATATAATATTAGATGAGCTAAGTGAATATGAGGTTTTATGGGGATCAAAAATAAGTGAAAGTAAAGATGTAAATGATTTAGAAACTGAATTATCAAGTACATCTAATGACTCAGATAGCATGACCTATAGTAAAGAAGAATTCATTGAATCAAATTTAGAAATTTCATAGATTTCTGACAAAGAAGAAATTTATCCTATTTTTATGAATCAAGAGCCTTTAAATGAAAACAACATATTTGAAGGTATAGTAGATAATAACTTAGATGAAGCCTAAGTACAAGTAATAATTAGAAGAAATACAAAAATAAAATTATAGAAATTATAAACTAGAAGATTTAAATAGGATCAAATGAGTGGAAAAAATAGTTAGAAGAATGCTACCGAATAATAGACATATATTCAAAATAACTGAAGGACATAAAAAACATCTAGGTCATAAAAAAGTTGAAGGATTAATACCCTTACTATCAGAATAGCATATAAAATATCTTAGAGAAAAATATAAAGATAAAAACTACTTCTATTTTGGGGCAATTAAATACTAATTAAAGAAACTTTTTTAGACCATAAAATAATATACCTATAGTAGTAGTATTATCAGATAATAGGATTGTCTCAAGTTCACTTCATTCGGCAATAGCAATGGTTAGAGGACAACTATAACCAGGATCTATGGCCTTTAGAATACAACCCAACTATAGTATCACAGTACATGAAAAAAATATATTACAATATTCTTTAATGTTATATGTTGAAATGAAAGAAATAGAGTTTCAACCAGATACTGATGCCCTATCTATATAGTGGAGACATAAAATAATGGTTTCTAAAATACTATAAGTTTTGTAAAAAAAGATGAAGAACTACTTATCAACATAGCCCAAGATCCAAATCTAGTCTTAATAAATTAGATATCCATCCCTAGAAATCCCCTAACTTCACCTAAATTAGAAAAACTAAACCTAAATTAGAAAAAGTACGTCTAAATGCATGGAAACCGAATATATGAATAAATAGAGGGAAAAAAGAAATAACTCAAGTAATGAAAATAGAAGAAAAAATTAGTATTTGTTCCATACAAAAGTAAAAGCTTTAGGCATAATATACTTCTGAAGCAAATAGTTCAAGAAGACCTAGTTTGCAATTACCTGAAGAATATGAAAAACCATTAATAAAAGAAAAGGACACAATATCCAAAGATCTAATAAGCGAAAGTAATTTACTTCTACATTATATGAATAAGGCGTCAGAAAGCACTCTATTTGATGAAGAAGAAAAAGAAGAAGAAAGAACAAGAAAAGTAGAAGGATATTTAGAAAATCTCTCTCTTATGTTTAATAGACCTTAATTTTATAATATAGACAATGGATTTTGTACATGGATAGTAATACAACTAACACCAAAATATTTTATAAAATTTTATGGAATAATAGACAGTAGAGAAAGTTCAAATCTACTAGTTATAAATGAATCTATTGAAGAATACGTAATACAAGAAAAATCAATTACTATGGATTTATTTATTAATACCCAAGGAATTATAAAACAATCATTAGAATATCAATATTTAACAACCAAATAATACATGGTTTAAAATTAAAAATACAAGCACAACATTTATGAAAAAAGTAAAATAAAAGAAACAACATAATAACTAATAGGAACATCTTTTTTAAAACAATTTGAACCATATATGTTTAATAAAAAACATTAAAGCTTAATAATAATAAAAGTATTCAATGCCTAACTGAATAAAATGAAAGATTTACCAAGTTATCTTAATACTTATACTAAAATAGAAGTATTAATCAATCTTGAAAATTATACTTCCTACAAGATATACGCTTTTTTTGACACAGAAGCTCAAACTAGTATTTTACATCCCCAAATGTATCCGAAGAAATATTATAAAAAAATATAAACAAAAAATTTTATGGGAATAATGTCAAAAACTAATTGTAATCAAATTATAGAAAATATGACCGTTGAAATATTTGATGTAAAAATAAATATATTTAAAAAACAATAAATCCAGATCATGTAGTGGAAAATCAATTGTAGATTTCATTATTGGTGTGTAAACACTAAATGAATACGAATTTATAATCATATAGAAAAATATTATAGAAATAAATGATATAACAATAGTAAAAGTAAAAGATAACGTCTAATGGACATAGGAATACCCATATATGAAGAGCTTTCCTTTAAATTTTTAAATGCTAAAGAAACCAACGAACAATGGATTATAAGATATATATAAATTCTTATGAATGAATTGTATTCAGAAAATCCTTTAAAAGAATTTAATAGAGGTCCGAGATATATGTCTATAAAATTAAAGAAAAACATCCGGCCATTTAGAAACCTTTAGTATATAATCAACAAGACATATTAGAATATAAAAAATAAGTCTTAGAATGGGAAAATATAGGATTAGTAAGTCCGACTACATCTGAATATATGTCTATGTAAGACCCCGTAGATTTTTGAGTATATATATGTACATCAGTAATGAGGTTGAGTGTGCAAGATTTCAAATCATATACAGCAGAGTCATAGTATGCAGTTTCTAGTCCATGAGTCGACCCACGACTTTCATGAGTCGACTCACGAAATTGAGTCCTGTTGTCATTTAGTCTCTGCTGAGTCGACTCATTATATCATTGTTGGCCTTCTTGTTTTGATGATGTTTAACAAACAATTTACCACTAATGTTGTTTGTCTAGTATTTATGTTTTCGTATTTATTGTAGACAAACAACGTTGTTGGAGGTTGGACGGATTGAGCCTACACGATCATATCAAGAGGAGGTTGGCGGAATTGTGGAGTGAAGTATTGCATTCAAGTTCAAGATCCAAGTTTTAGCTTCATCCGCAAGTGTACCAAGATAGAGCTTCGTTGAAGATCACAAGCTTGGGTATATTTAGTTTAGGTTTTTATACTTGTGTGTTGATACTTTAAGCTCATATTATTCACACACACGTATTTGTTGATTTTATCAAAATATAGGTGTTTTTGTGAAAACATTATTTTATTAGTTTATAGACTTTAATATCAGTTTATACATAGTTTATAAAGTTTATAAAATCATTTTGTAGAGTTTCAAAAGTTTGTTTAAATCAAATGTCAAAACATGTATGTTTCGTTTTCATGTTTTTGGACATATTTGAAAAATGATGGGTTTTCACTATTGGGGAATGCAATTCCAAAAATTCTTTTTGTAACATGTTTATTATCATGTTTATAAACATTTTCCAAAGTTTCATAATTTTTGGAATTTATTTGTTATTTTTAAAGGCACTTTAAAAATCAGTTTTCCAGCATGAACAGTGCCTGTGCATGTTTATAAGTCGACTTATAAACCCTGACAAGTCGACTTATAAACTCCTCTAGAAAGTGCATTTTCTCTTCTGCTAAGTCGACTTATAAAGCAAGGCAAGTAGACTTATATAAGTCGACTTATAACTTTTTATAAGTCTACTTATGAAGTGTTGCACAGATATGTATTTTTGACCAGTTTACAAAATAAATTATTTCTCTCAAATGGAAGGTGATATTTATGAAATTCATTCTCTAACATGTTCATATACACGTTTAGAAGCTTCCCTAAAAATTTTATAATTTTTGGAGTTAATTTACTGTGTCAAATTGATTTTAGAAAATCGGGTGTTTCAGCAGTTTTTAGAATCGGAAATATCTGTATTAAAATATTTATTTCTCACAAATGAGAAGTGATATTTCAGAAATTCTTTATATAAAATGTTTATTTACATGTTTAGAAACATCCCTCAAAATTTCATAATGTTTAGAGTTGATTTACTATTTTTACTGATTTAAAAAATCAGATACGGCATAATTTTCCAGCATTCTGCCAAAAAACTGTATATGTCATAGATCGACCTAAGTCGACTTATCAGAGAGCCTTGCACAGTAACGCTAATTCTGTTTTGTTTGTTTTTTGGGTTTTGGTCATTTCCTTGGGTTTGGCGTATGTCTTGGTTTTATAAATACCCATGCATTACCCTCTCCCAATCTAACAAGAACAACAAAGAGAAAATTTTTAAGAGGTTTACAAAAGTTTTGTTTAAGGTTAGTATTTGTTTAAAAAAGTCTTTAAGCATTTACAAGATTGGTTTTGGAGCAAATTTCACAAGAAGCAGTGGAATCAACCTTGTGTTTGAGCATTCATTCTTCTCACTCTCTCTTGTCCATCTATCAGAGAAGTTCGCTTAAAACTATTCTACGCATTTTATAATTGTTCTTAATTCATAAGCTAGAATTTCATATTGAGTTTATATGTTTTATCTCTTGTTCACAACACAAACCATTAGCTTATGTATTACATTCAAGTATATGCTATTTAGGTGTGGGTTTGTGAGCTTAGAGTTCGTTCTTATATAAGTTCTCAGAACCTTGTTAGAGAAGCAAATCATTTGATTTATATGGGCTATTTGAGGATTCCTGTAGATAACTTGTACATCCGAAAGAGAAGTTGTGTGAGAGACGCGGGTCGAATCTCAAGAGGATGGCCGTCTGGTTGAGTTGCTAAGAGGAGAGGTTGAACCGAGCACTTGAGGAGAGGACACGGGCTAGGACTGAACCAACTTAGTGTTGAGGTGCTTGATTGCATAGTGATTGTATTATGAGGTTAAACGTTGTTCGGTGTGAACGTAGAAAACCCGGTTTGTGATAGTGTGAGATCCTCCTCGAGGTGGAGGAGCGGGGACGCTAGGTCAGTCTGGACCCGAACCTCGTAAACATATCCTTTGTTTGTTGATGCATTGGCCACTTTTTTGTCAAATTTCATATCTATATCGCTTTTGGTATTGCGTCATCATATTACGCACTATCACTTTTAGATTGTTTATTTTACCTTGTGTTAGTTCATTATATCTTGCTCATATATTTGTAATATCTCTTGATAGGATATATTCATGTTGTTCATATCTTACCCTACTTACGTATCTTGTTGTATTTATACTTGCTAGGATAACTTGATAATAATTTTTAATTGGCATTTTAATCTGATTAGATTAAGCATAAACCGCTAATCACCCCCCTCTAGGGTCTAAACAATTGGTATCAAGCTTGGGCTCTTTGATTTAAGGTCACCACCTTTGAGTTAAAGATCCAAGTTATCTTATTGTGCTAAACTAGTTCTATAGATACTTTTGTCTTGCTTGCAATTTTCAATATATATATCATAAATAAAATGTATTCGTTAGTGCCTATTGAATCAAATATGGCTCCCTAAATCATTAATTGTTCCCCTATGCTTCAATTGGCTTGCTAGATTAATACTATTTTTGAATCCATAAATATTGATTTATGGAAAATTAATTGATTGTGCTTAATATTGTGCCACATTGGAGAATCTAATGTGGAAGCAATCATGATAATAAAATGTAATATTGAACAAGCTCTTGTTAGAATATTGCTCCAATGCCGTTTGACTCATCATTTCTAACAAATTTATATCATTTTGATAGTGCTACAAATTATGTGAAAATTCATAGAAGCACATCAAGGCAACTTGGGAAGGAAATCCGACGTAGTTTGAGGATTGTTTTCAAGTGGTGTGAGAGCATCATCAATGCACACGGTCACTAGCAAGCCCTAGTGTGAACGATTCGAAATCCGAAAGTGATAATCGATCATGAACTCGCGTGCATCAGAGAAATTATTGGGCATGCGCATACAAAATTACAAAATATATTTAATTGATCATTATAAGAAGCAAGCATGTAGAATTGAAATCCGATCATGAGAAAGCTATTGTCGTCAAATTTGACACATTGAAAATGAAAATATAAAGCTTAAGGAAAACAATCGATATGTAGAATTTGAAAAATAAAAAATTGACACCATCCAATTTCTAGCTTATACTCATGTAATATGATGCATTATAGAAGTAGAAAACTATAGAAATTGAGTTTTAATTCATTAGAAATGATAAATGTTCATCTACTTCTATTCTATACCATGTATGCGCAAAATGTTGAGTTGAGTCAATTAACATTCGCATATCTTGTTTAGATTCAACCTTAAAAACTATGTAATGGTAAACCATGAATACTATGCAACATGTGTGTAAGTCTCAGCTACTAACACCTAAACATATCACAGATCATGTCACACATGTAATGCAAAATTATAAGTGCTCTATTGTGGTCGTGAAAGGGCGCATTTATAAAATTTTGCTATGGATGCAGCAAAAATAAAAAATAGGTAATATCAATCTTCTTTGTGCATCTCATAAGGCTTCTTCAAATCACACACACATGTACAGTCACACACTCATAAATTCATCACAAGCAGCTCATGGTATATGATGTGATCATTGTGCTAATCTTGTCATTTGACTCAAAATTGTCTCTATTTAAAGAAAGTTTCACATTGTAAAAAACAATTTTAAAAAGACCACATACCACTGTTGACAATGTTTCTAAATGTTTTCCCGGCACAAATCCGTTTGTCAACATAAGCAATGTTTCCCTTCCATTGTACTTTATTATAATCGTAAGTCATTGACGTAATATGGTTATGACCGTATTCGTGCACCATATCCCAAGAGGGTTCATAACCCTAGGGCTTTGAGCTTTATTGAAGGTGGTCATGCTCCTTAAATCAATCCGGCACAATAGAATACTTGGGTGGCAAATAATTTTTAAACCAAGAATTTTAGTATTTTTATTTTTCTCTTTCTGTTTTGAAAAAATCGCCATTGTTAAACTTTTATGAAAGAAAATATTTCTTTTATCCGTAAATATTTGTTTCAATGATCATGGTTTGCTTCAATGAGAGGTTTGCATTTATGTATAACCCTCCGGGGTTTATTGGTGTTTAATCCATGCATGTTACCGGATGCTAGAACATATAATGGGTTAGAAACAAACTTAAGCTTGATAGTACTGTGCCTCTTGAAAATTCTTTTTAAAGATTTTGTTGATTTTGCGTTTGAAATATCATTATAGTTCACTTATAGATGATATATAAATTTTGTGCTATCATGATCATCTACTTCGTGCTTATAATGTATTCCATAATGTATCTTGCATAAGATGCTGCACAAACGAAGATTCTATTTTTGATCAAACATGGTTTTGACTCAATAATCTGATTTAGATTTCTTTTTGGTTGATTTGTTTATTTGAATTTTTTTTGCATGACTCTCATTCCTGCTCTTTGATTTCATAATCTATTCCTTTATAGGTTTCTATACTTTTTTGCTAAGAGACACTTCTTCACATTGATAACTCATATGATGTCTCATTGTCTTTATGTTATGTTGATGTATTTAGGCAATATTGTCCATTCTATGCTGCTCACATTATGTTTGCCATGATCTTCATTGCAATATCTATATTGTCTTCTGATAGGGGAGCAATCCTAAATATATAGTATAATATCTTTTTATACTCACCTAGCTTACATGATAGGGGAGCTTCGCTCTCTAATTCTTTTGTCCCTTTTTGATGTGT
>NC_033796.1:75277491-75283784 GCF_001876935.1 Asparagus officinalis
TCATATAGCGTTATCCGCGCTGGAATATTAGCTAGCTGAGCCATGATATCGAAGGCGCGTGGAGTTTTCAAACTCTCTGGTTTATCCTTTCCAATCGGGCGACTGAAACGAGACTGCTTCGGATTCTGCACCTCCTGGGGATTCTTTTCCTTCGATTTACTCACCGGCTGTTGTCGAGCTTCTGCTCCCGGCGTAGGACTCGTAATTACCCCCATCTCCGTCCCCTTTTGTTCACCCCCTGCTCACTAGGTGACGGATAGTTGTAGTGATACTCATTTCCGCTCCGTGTCGCAAAAACTTCTTGTTCTTCTTCAGAGAGCGGGAAAGCTATGATTCTTTCGTCATCTTCCCCTAGGATAGCAGAGACTCCGCAGCAAGACTTTCCTTTCTCTTTGGACTTCTTCTTGGATGACGATCCAGCCCATTGTTCATCTTCAATCAGATCGGGATGAACCCAGAGGATTTCGCCGTTTGGGGCTGTATGTGGCACAAGCCCTTTTTGGCGCTGTCCATGTGGGTCATCATTCACCGTCTTCATTCCCACCTTGGTGACGCGTTTCGGCTCGAACCATGTTGTGGGCACCGATCCAAAACTGATTGACACTGTGTTTGCCCCCACATTCTTGGCTGGTTTCGGGGTTATGACCCCTACGTCAATTAACGCCTGGATCTTGTCCTTGAGGTGGTAGCATGATCTCGTAGGGTGATGGACCGCTCTGTGGTACGCGCGGTACTTTGGATCCGTTACCTTGCTGGCTTCCTCTTGATCCACGATCACCGGCAGCTGGATTTTGTTGTTCTCCAACAAGTATTTGAAGATGCCTGGAACTTCATCATCCTTGAAGGAGTAGACTTTGGGAAACCTTGGCTCCGAAGACTTTTGTTTCTGAGGCCGTTGCTGCCAATGCGGCTGGGATTGTTGTGGCGCTCGTTGCTGCTGTTGTTGCTGAGGTTGCAATTGAAAAGTTTGGTTAGCATCAACGGCATTAGCATGAGCTTTACCTTTTCCTTTTTTTGTTGTTGCTGGGGTTGCAATTGAAAAGTTTGGTTAGCATCAACGGCATTAGCATGAGCTTTACCTTTTCCTTTTTGGTTGAAGTTCTGTTTCGGAGGGTTTGTTGCCGGTTGGCTTCTCTCCGCCTTCTTTCTCCTGAGGAATCGCTCAGCTTGCTCTCCTCGAACTTTCAGATCCTTCCATGTCTTGGATGGTGCTGTGCCCATTGCTTCCAACACGTCCAGCGAAAGGTTGTTGTGGCAGGTCTGGAGGATGAATTCCTCGGTGATCGGGTCCCGGCAATTCATCGCCTTGTTCCGGAACCTTTTGACGAAGGTGTCGACTAACTCCCCGTCTTTCTGCTTCTCATCGAGCAACGATCCAATAGAGATCTCGGTGTCGTCGTCGAAGAAATTTGTAAGGAACTTAGTCTCCATGTCGTCCCAGCTGTTTATGCTTCCTGGCTTGAGGCGGCGATACCAATCGAAGGCGGCTCCGCGAAGAGTGCCAACGAATGACCGCACCATCAGAGGCTCATTACCAGAGATGACTCCCAAGTGCGATTTGAAGTAAATCAAATGCTGAGTGGGTGAACCCATCCCATTAAACGGCGTGAAGTTAATTAGACTGAACTTCGCCGGATATGGGATTGATTCCCACTCTCTTGGGTATGGACAAGGAATGCCCGTCTTTTTCGTCTCTTGAGCGGAAATCAATGTATTGATTTTGCTCTCGAGGTTTTTAATTTTTAGGCTTTCACCTGTATCTTCAATAGCATTCCCGTTACCACCCCCTGCATTGACGGGAGGATCATTGATATTATGAGCATTCGTATCCTCGTCCTCCTGATGGACTTGGTTGCGACGACTCGGCTCGCCTTGCTGGTTCGCCAATGCTTGGATTTGTTGGTCATGCATTTCTCTCATATTCTGCATGGTCATCTGCATCTCGAACCTGAAAGTTTCCTGCTGCTTAGCCAAAGCGTCTTCAATCATCTTGGCAATTTGCTCCGCACCTATCATAAGTGCCTCACGGGGTTGTCCCTCGCTGGATACTGTATTATCTGATGCCACCGCGGAGCCGGCATCAGATTCTTCATCTTCTAAAGAGAGCCTTGTTCGAACCCTACCATAGGTTGCTCGCTTGATGGTTCCGGACTGCAGACGGGTTCTAGGCCGGGAGGCTCTCAGAATCGACTCGAAATCATCCCGTGCCGATGTCCCTCTGCTGGTCATATTGGTGGTGACCCTCGGAAATTCTCCGTCTTCAATCACCCTTCTTCTTCGTTGGAAGCGCCTAGGCCTTGGTTTTGGCGTTTCCGCATTAAGTCTTTCAAAAACTGAAACTCTTTCGGGGACCGCCTTGATGCAGTTGCATTCAGACAATACCGCCCGAATGAGTTTGGAACAGGGACATTGAATTTCCTGTTCTCGGGGACTCCTCTTCCTGGTTCTATTCGTACCCCCAGCACGATAGTACAACTCGTCATTTTGACAGTCAGAGTAACCTATCGTGTGCGGGCACGCCTTCTCAGGTACAACACAATCATTATCAGATGATAATGTTTCCATCTGAGGTTGGATTACCTTCTTTGGGTTTTCAAAAGTTACACGCCTCGAAACGTGCCTTTGTGGGCGCGAGTCTTCAGTGTGCTCTTGGAGTCTTCAGCGTGCTCTTGGACTTCGATGCGCAAGTTAGTGCGCGCAGCTGCCTTGAGCTCTTTGTCATACTGGAGGTGACGGCGACCCCCAACGTGTTGAGTCGTTCTGGGCTTCTTTATTGGGCCCAAACGCTCGTGAACTGGAACTTTGCCTCTCTCGTCGGGAACTGGACCGAGGCGCTCCAAAACTGGCTTCCTCCTTCGGGATGATTCTGCATGATCTCCCGGAGTGGCCATAGGAATTAACGGCGACTTTGGTTGACTCGCCGGAGTTTGACCTTGCTTAGAAGGCTGCGATGGTTGCTTTTTGGCCTGAGTCGCCACTTCAGACTTAGGCTTCCAGACTTGGCGGGTTGGTGGCGGTTTCTTCGTCACCTCCTTTTGCAGTCTTCTACGGGCTTCTTCAGCTTTGGCCCGTACTTGCGCCGATAATGCGCGGCGCTTGCTGATACGCTCCTCCAGCGTCGTACGGTTCCGTTTGACCCGGACCCACTCCATCGTTGATGGCTTGGAGGAACCATTCTTCACTTGATGTTGAGGCTGTTTGCCTCGTTTGTTCTTCAGATCCGCATTGTAGCGGACCCCGTCAACGGACTCCATGGCCTTGGCGAATTGCTTCGCGAGGCATTGACGCTGCCTCTGGCGAGCTCTCTTAGAGAGAGTCACCACGCCTTCGATGGCGGATTTGACCTGCTTAGAGGCCGATGGGACTTCACCCGACGCAACTTCGGCGTCGATCGGGGTGAGGTTGTCGTTGGTGGCTTCAACTTCTTCGCACCAACGGACTTTTCTCCTGGAGGAGAACTTCTGGAATTTCTTGGACTTACGGGGGGAGGTTGATCCAGACGAGGACACGTACTCCTCGTACTTCTGCTGGTCGAACTCATACTCGACCTCCTCCACGACCGGGATCGAGATCCGCGGCTGCGACGCTCCGATCTCGGCAGCGAGATCGGTGGCTCCCACTGTGGTCGCCAGATTGTTCGCCGGAAAAATCGTCGCTTTCTTCATTGATGTCATTGCTATCTTAAATAACAGTTTTTCGGTTACAGAAGATCCGGTCTTTTTTAGATCCGGTTACAATGAAAATCAAAAATAAAGAAAATTAAAAATTACAACTTTTTCTCTTTTGTCGAACAAATCGCGAGCTCCTGTTATTCGGTCACTCGCTTGGGTGGGTTGTTTGCCTGCGCCGGGGTTGTTTGCCGTGGACCACCGCGCGATCTAGATCCGAACAGATCTACGCAGTATAACGGGTATTATTTCACTAAGGAAATAATAGCCGGAGGGATTATTTCACCAAGGAAACAATCGCTCGAATCTCGGGAACAAAGACCCCGTGGACCACCGCGCGATCTTGATCCGGTCGGATCTACGCAGTATAACGGGTATTATTTCACTAAGGAAATAATAGCCGGAGGGATTATTTCACCAAGGAAACAATCGCTCGAATCTCGGGATCAAAGACCAAGCTTTGATCCAGAGTGTAACAACGTAGATCTGAGATCTTGATCCCCTCGAACTCCTGCCTTTTGTGATGCGGGTGCTCGCCGAGAATCAGATCTGAAAAGTCCAAGTCTTCAAGCCTTCGAAAACTCCAAGATGAGGTCTTAATCCGGCAGAGTTTCGGCTCTCCAAAAGTTCTTTCCAAAAGTCCTCCAAAATGATGAATAACCCCGCCTATTTATAGGCAACTAGATCTGTGCATCTGGCACAGATCTGGGCGGCCACCTCAGGGTGGCTCCGCACTGGGCCGAGCCACCCTGAGGTGGCTCGGCCTTGGCCGAGCCACCCCGGGGTGGCTCGGCTTTGGCCGAGGCCACCGAGCCACCCCGGGGTTGCTCTGCTTTGGCCGAGCCACTCCGGGCTTTGCGTCCGTCTTTCGGTTGTTTCGGTCCTTGTATCCGCTTCGTCCGTGATTCGGTTATGCGGTTGATTGGTCTGAAATCGATTCGTTGACTTGATTCCTGATTTGGCAATGAATCCGACTCTGAGTTTGATTTCAAAACTGATCATGACTCGATCGCGATTCATCCGGGTTCGCCTGTGGCGTTGCTCTGAACCCCGATTTGTTCTGAATCCTGATTTGGAAGTCTGGATCCCGATTAGGCAGTAAATCGGCTTTGGTGTCTGAGTTTGAGTCCGTTATATAGTTGGATGACTTGTTGACTCCCTGGACCGTTGGTTTGATTCCGCACGCGAGTGGATTCATTCCGTCGTTCACGTACGGTTCGTCAGCTTCGTAGCCTTGTTAATCTGCTTCGTTGCGTGTCACTTGGCTTCGGTGTTGTGGACTGACGTTCGTGCTTAGATACGTCGCCCGATGGTTCATTAGTTCGTGTTGAGCCGTGTTAAGGGACCTATAAGCAATTTTATATGCCTACAGGGATGGGCCTTCCCATTTCCTATGATGTGAAGATAAGGACTACAGTGCTTCGAGCCCCCAAAACAGCCGATCACGGTACGAGTGACCCGTCAAGTCCATGCAGTCACCAGGCTCGCCTACATACCAGACTCGTTCGTACGAAGTGGGTTAGTCCAGGTGATAAAATCCGCCTGCACATTCAAACCAATAGCTAGGCGATCAGCGATCTCACCGGATTCTCCTGAGTACTAGGTGGTCATAATGACATATACAGGGATGGGCCTTCCTATTCCTTACGACGTGAGGGGAAGGAGTACAATACTCCAAACCCATCAAGCAACCGCTCATAGTACAAATGAGAAGCATGGTGTCTCTCAATAGTAGATGGTCACATCGCATGATTTAGGGAGCAACCACGCTGTCTCTCCTCTATATAAGCGCCTCTCTTGACTACAGAAAAGAGGTTCAAGATTTGTTCACTGACAGTTCATTGATATAATCGGTGAACCAAACCATCAGCCTTGGGCTCCCGAGTGAGCGAAGGATCTGCTCTTTGCAACATTTCTGCACTGTAGCACCTTCATTGAATCCTCGGCCTCAATCGCTATTGAACTTGGAGGCTCGAGCTCGATTAACACGAGCTTCTACTGTGTACTAAAGCTTACCTGTAACCTCGGTCGAATCATTCAAGGGAAGCAGACTCAGTGCGAGAACTGAGTGAGGCATCCTATCGCTACCAAAGTCCTCATGTTAAACAAGAAGGAAATTCTCTCTGCTTCTGTTGTAATTTTGATTCATTAGTTTGTAATAAGCTACTCTTATCAATACAAATGAAATCCCCATTTTGAGAAATCAAAATTTACACCTACACTAGTGCAGAGCTAAAGAAGGAGTTGCTTGATGAGGCTTATCGTTCTAGGCACACAGTGCATCCAGGCACAACAAAAATGTACAAGGACCTGAAGAGATACTTTTGATGGAGCGGCATGCGTAAAGAGATCGCAGAGTATGTGGTTAAGTACTTTACGTGCTAGCAAGTGAAGGTAGAACATTGCCTTCACCCGTTCCGAAGTGGAAGTGGGAAGATATTTATATAGACTTTATTGTAGGACTACCAAGATCGAAGAAGGGGAATGATTTAATTTGGGTAATAGTGGATCGGTTGATGAAGTCAGCACATTTTATACCAGTAAAGACAACTTATACGTGTAGGCATATAAAATTGCTTATAGGTCCCTTAGCTCAGCTCGGCACAAACCGACGAACCAACGAGG
>NC_033796.1:75284784-75292286 GCF_001876935.1 Asparagus officinalis
AAAGAGAGAGATACTTTTTTTGCTGAATGAGATCGGCCAGAAGAGTGAAAGTATTAATCCATTTTTTGAATGGGTATGTTAAACTCACAAGACCAGTTACACGCAGTTTGTGACCACAATATGAAAAAAGCAGTAACTCATCGTGCTTAAGTGAGACCATGAAAGATTTTAAGTGAGCTGAACACAAAGCGGTTATGCTCCTGTTGGACATCCATTGAGATCCAAGCTGGAGAAGATGTATACATCGGCAATCATGTTTGAATGTGTTCGCTACTGAAGTCAAAGGATTGGTAGCAGAGTTCTGTGAAAGAAATGAGAAAGATAGGGACATTGTTGAATAAGGTCCGTACAGTTTAACAGGATTAGAGGAAAATGGGAGGTGTTACTTATGAACAATTCCGGGTGCAGATCCAAGTTCTATTGCACTTGTGCCTTTGGTTTGAAACTAATGGTGGTTAGTAATGTAGCACATATATTCATCGGCTAATGATGGCTAGGCAATGGATTCATTACTCGACCACTACATCCTACCACCGTTGGACCATAACATGCAAGGCATCGTAATATTAGGGTTTGGCAATATTGTTATTTGGAAGAAACATGCACCAGCTGTGAAGAGAAAATTAATTTATTGAAATCTTGCGGCTTAATGAGGCAAAATCAATAATGTGCTTGAGGCTTGCATTTGATTCAGAGAAGCTGCGGCAACAACTTGAATGATGTGCTAAACAAATTTTCATGGAATCACTTGAAGAAGAAGTTGGAGAACTCAAGATCAAATTATGGATATTCCTCAACATTCCGCACCATTTCACATACAGTAGAGAACATTCCTCAGATAACGTTCGTGACACTGATAGACCGCTGGGGCAAGGACTAAAGGTCGTTCCACGACAAATCTACTCAGAATCCAGTCCCAGACGTTTAGAATAGGCACAAGAAAAGAAGAAAGGAAGAAAGCGGATATGTAGCAGATGTGGTGAACTCGGGCATTATAGAACTAGTTTGTAAAGTTAAGCTTGCAAAAGGTACAATTTTCCGTTGATCATTCAGTTTTACAGCCTATATAAGTTATCGAAACTTGATAGCACAAAGTCATATCTCATGATTAATTTGCTCATATTAATTGCAGGTAAACTATGCAGCGGGTGGTGATTGTATTTTTGTTCAAAAAAAGTCATATCTCATGATATAATGTACGTATGAATTGCTTGGCATTTTTGTGTATCAAATCTTTAACAGCGCTTTATTTACTTGTTTTTAACTTTAACAACAATTTATTTGCTTGTAGATGTTGCTCAGGTTCAATCCACAACTGTTTGCTGGATTGTCTTGTAGCTGCTGATATTACTACATTTTATATGTATTAAGACTGTATTTGTTAAGACTGATTGTGAATTGTAATTGTGATAATGATCTTGTAGTTCAATGGAGTTCATGGAATATTTGCATGTAACAATAGCTATTTGACCGTTAAAATTTGATAGAAGTTTCAGGCACAGAGGGGCAGGAGTTTATATATGGATTCAGTGTTGAAGTGTTATTTATTCTGGCTCTTTATTCGTTTTCTTGCATTTTAGGGGGATCTTTGTTTTGTTGTATATTGGCCTTACTTTTGTGTAAGCATATTTGATCATTATTTTTGACGGCTAATTTCAGGAGCTTTTTTGTTGAAAAAGGCGGTTCTGGATTGTTGGATATAGATAATAGTGGCATGATTTGTTAAGTTATTTGATCTGAAAGAAAAATCTGATCCTAAAGTTTTGGAGGCATATTTGTGTTGTATCATTGTATAATCATGTTTTCCTATATTAGTTTGAATGGAGTCATTCGTACACACATTTTGTATAGCTTGGTACAGAGCTTGAAGGCATGTTGATCATCTGTACGCAAGTATCGGCATGATGATTGCTTGTTGCTGAGATGATCCACCACTGTTAACTGAAGCACATTCAGATGAAGCCTATCGGTGCCGAGAACACAAGTCATATTTATCGATGCAACCTAAGAATCATCAAAACTCTCTATCAAAAAGCGCAAAGTTGAAGCCTAAGACTCTGGCAATCTCCGCTCTGGTTGAAAAGCCAATCGATCGATGGCAACGCATGAAGTCATGAGCTCGGTTAATATGAGCTTGGGCTTGGGCTTGGAGTTGCTGACCGATGTAGCAATACATCCTAAGCGCAGTGGGCCAGCAAAAACTCCGAAGACATAAGCCAGAGCTACAACCAAACACAACCGACAATTCTCCTTTTTCCAAAAACCCTCAAAATCACACACGCAAGTGCTAATACATTAATTAAGGATTTTTACCTCATACCCCCCAAATAAACCACATTGCAGATTTAACCCCCAAATCTCGGTATCTACTACTTTGTCCCGACACCAATTCTAGATACAAGCTGAGTTAAAATACCCCCCCCCCCCGATATGTTATGTTCTGAATATTCGCAGGAAACTCCTAATTTCTGCTTTGTTGTTTAGCTTAAATCTCCCATTCCACTAACCAAGGAAGGAAGCAAGAAGCTTCCTAATCAAACATGACATAATGTTCTCACAATCAGCTAAATATAACTAATATAGAAAGAAGGCATAGCACATCCATAGCAGGGTTAGAAAGAAGCCAAAGTAATAAAACATCCACAGTACATCTCTAATATAGAATTAAAGTAAGGTAATAAAACATCCATAGCAGCGCAGATTGCTATTGATCTGGTACAAACAATATGACATAAGTTCTCACAATCACATAAGTTCTCATAAGATACATAAGTTCTCATAATCTCACAATCACATAAGTTACTCGATACATAAGTTCTCACAATCACATATTTTTTGCAAGAGAGAAAAAAATAAATACGACAACGATACATATTACAAACACTAATATTGTAAACACTGAACCTAATGCAAAAGCATAGATGTGGGAAATAGTAGTTCTTGAGCTCGATGCAGAATCAGGTGTCGGGACATAAAAAGGTGTTTGGACATGCCATGTACTGGATGCTGAATCACAAGCAATGCTGTGCTTATCCCATTCAACCAAAGCCTCTTCGTACGTTGCATACCCTTTATATGCGGCATTTGGGAATTTATCAACTTGCATTTGACAGTCCTCCCAATTATTAAAAATTCTACATCATCGACCTCTCTTCACAATGTAAAAACTCTTTCTTGCCATGGACCACCTAAAAAATTATGGTTTGAAGCAAAATCACAGTAAAAACTCTCTTAATTTCTTTGTGGAATTAAGAGAAATTATAAGTCCAAATTCGAGAAGTAATTGCTACCACTGAGGGAAGAATAAAATCACATCCATTTGATTTTGCATGACTCTGGAAATAGCTACAATCACAAGATGTAATTGTGTTTTTTGTCATATAATTTGCAAACATGCAGTAGCATATACTTTATGAATTTGCTTTAATTAAACCTGGTAAAATTAAAGCACAATACTGGTAAGCCCAAAACTGAAGCTTCCATGACTTCCTAAAATTTGCAAAAGTAGCATATACTTTATGAATTTTACTGTAGGATCAATAATCAAAAATAACATTTGACTGTGGAGGAATGAACTTGGATTACATAATACATCACCACAAAATGGCAAAATTAAAGAGGGCTGCGGTGAAGGGGGTCAATTCTTCTCTTACATCATTTTTTGATGTGCTATTGGCCAAGCATCAGTTTTTTGGAGATTGGACAATGAACTTATCTTGCTCTCTAGGATAATGACAAAGGAAGGCGACTAGTACTAACAGTAGCATCTAAACAAGCTGTTATTTCCTGAGCATTATAAGCAAGCCTTACCGACGTTAGGAACTCCCTTCCTTTCCATGTTTGGATGTTGATCTGCATGAAGTTATATCTTTGTCATTTGCTAAGGCCCTTTAGGGTATTGGGAGATCTCAGGCAACCTGACTTCATATCAGCTACGCTGATGGAACATTCAAAAGTTCCTTGAATAAGAAGTTTGTAACATGTTTTATTTCTCTATAATGCCAACTTTTGTTCTCTGTAATGCAATTAACCATCTCATGTCCGTCTCACTGTTTAGATCCAGTTCTATATTTTACCAAAATTACCATCGAGATTATATAAACATGCTGTTTTTAAGAGTGTCGTTATTTGCTTAAGAAGGTAGATCCCAACACCCTTACCCCACCTTTCCGACTCGATTAAACCCTAGAACAAATATTTCAAAATTTAACAGTAAATGTTAGAATTTACAGAACATTACAGTAAGAGAAAGGAGGGCGGTCGAGAGAGGAGAATTTAAAAATTTACCTGTCAAGAGAGATCGAAAGGGGGAGTCGGGGTTGGCCTCACGAGACGAAACGAGCGACGGCGGTCGCCGATTTCTTAGTCCGAGCGGCGGCGGTGGGTTGGCCTGAGCGAAATCGAAGTGGGATAGGCCGAAACGAGCGGATTTGGGGTCGATTTCGAAGGGGGGGTTCTGGGGAGAGGCGGAGAGGGAGGATTTGGGGAGAGGCCGGTCTCCTCGACCGAAATCAAAGTGCGAAGCTGAAACGAGCGATTTCCGTCGATTCGAAGGAGGGGTCATAGGTTTGGTTGCCGACATGGGTTTGGAGACGATTGCCTAAGATTGCCTGAGCCAAAATCGAAGGTAGAGGCGAAGGAATTGCCGCCATAGTTCTTGGATCCGATTGCGGAAGGGGTCGGAGTCGGGGTTTGACAACCTGTACAGACTTCGAATCAAAAAGTGGTTTTCCCAAATAACCCCGCACCCCCCCACCCACTCTCCGCCTACGCTTGCAGCTCATGGCCAGTTTCTCATATATATATATATATATATATATAATAATATAATATATATTATATATTATATATATACTATATATAATTAATATATATATATATAATATAATATATATATATATATATAATATTATAATATATAGAAATATGGGATCTCCGACCAAGCAACAAAAGTGTGTGCTTTCGTAGGAGCGGTATATATAATTATATATATAATATATATTATATATATATAAATATGATAAATATGGTATCTTACCAGCCAAAAAAGCCTTGCTGGTATGATGTTATAATCCCACACTCATTCAAATATAGGACCACATTTACTGGGTAATGAGTAGATGAGATGTCACACATACTATCCAAGCACAAAATTTATGCTTGCTACCAAGCATACCCATATCTTCTCTCTCTCTCTCTCTCTCTCCTCATCTCTCTCTCTCTCTCTATATATAGTATATATATACAAATAATGTTATATATATATATATATTATAATATTATATATATATATATATGATTATATATATATATATATAATATAGTTATATCTATATATATAGATAATGGTACCTTGTCAAGGAGGCGCATTTACCTCCTTACGCCTATGTGACACAATCTCCACCATTCCTCACATTCCTCATAAATAGAGAGAGGTGTGAGTTGTGGGATGGTCCTCCACATAGTGTCAAGAGGAAATCCCTCTCCTACATAGAATAATTAATGGGTATCCTGTCAATGAGGATTTTCTCTAATCCTATTGCATAATCTCACACATCCTCTATAAAGTAGGAGAGGAGTGGAGGTGCGTGCAGATTGGCCACATATGGTTCAACAGAAAATCTCTCCTTGACATAGACATCCACAATCTCTATATAACAATACTATATAATTAATAATATTATAAAAAATATTATATAAATATATATATATAGCAAATGGACAGATTGGTATATTTTTAGATCCTTGACATGTTGGTATTATTTCTCTTTATAGTTTGTCAAATAGTATAAATTTTTAACTCCGCTAATATAGTCTAAATTTGCCGGAGTACCTGTTCCGTGGGCGATATTTGCAAAAAACCCTTTAAAATTTTTTTTCAGAAACCACCCTCATCACACACCTTATCCCAACCCTAATGAATCAACAATATCCCCCCCTCACAAGCTCGACGCCGGCCAAAACTAGCCACCAGCTCACCGCTCTCTTAACGACGACGCTGCTCCGATTGGACTTCCTTTTCTTCATTCAGGCCGCGACGCCTTCTCCGCGTTGCTTCTGCCAAACTCAGACGACGACGTTCACCACAAAATCAGAAGATTTGCAGAGCGGACAAGATACAGACGCGGAAAGTACAAGCTCCTAACGCAGAGCATAAGAAGAAGTGGGAGGCAAGCAATCACTGAACATGCTTATAACATAGCGAACACAATCAAGGATGAGAAATATTGCTTCAAGTGTGCAGGCGATAAGAATTATTAAGAATTTAGCACGATCCATCCAATTGGCTTGACACAATCAGTTGGAGAGCTGACCATCGAGGACAAGATGAGAACGAGGCGTGCGCGAGAGGATACGGCACGAGTTGTCGTTGAACTGACGGACGAGTGGAACACGAAGTGTCGATGCTTCCAGCTCGTTTCGAGCCATGGATTTCCGCCACGAGACATCTCCGCACGAGCCGTTGACGAGACATCAACCGACTCCCATTCAAGAGAGATCGGGCCCAGCGGGAAAATCCGGATCTCCGGCCCTTCGCCCCATTGAAGAATACCCTATATACGATGAACAATAGAACACAAAATTGAAGAGGGTTCTTTTTTGCAAAATCCAAGCAGCCCTATCCAGAACAGCAACTCCGTCAAATTAACCAATATGTGCCGGGACGTTGAAAATTATACCAATCACAAAACTAAAAGAAAATATACTCAACATGCACCAAACCTCTATAAAAATACCAATCTGCATTTGCCTATATATAATATATCAATATACCATTATAATATATATATATAATATATATATATATATATAACTATAATATATATATAATATATATATATATATATACTATATATATAAAAAATATAATATGTAAATAATAATTAAAATAAAATAGTATATATAATATAGAATATCGATATATATAATATATATGTATATATATATATATATATATTATATCATATATATATACATATATATATAAATATATTATAACTAATATATATGTATATAAAATGTATATTTATATATATAAAATATTATATTATATATCTATATATTATATACATATAATCTATATATAATACATATATATCTATATATGAATATATACAATATATATACATACAATACTAATATATACACATAATAATCAAATATAACTAACCTATATTAATATATAGATATATTATAATATATTATATATTATTACTATATTATATATATATATATAATTATATATAATATATAATTATATAGTAATAATAAATATAATTATACATATAGATATCTAAATTTGGCCGGATACGTTCCGAGACTATTGAATTTTTTTTGCAAAAAAACCCTCTTACATTTCTTGCAAGAAACGCCACCTATTCACAGAACACTTATCATCACTAGCAACCACAATTATCTCCCCGCACAACTCGCTCACTGAAACTAGGACTAGCTCCCTTCCGTAACGCCCGTGCTCCGATTGAATCTCCTTAAGGCCGTCG
>NC_033796.1:75293132-75293880 GCF_001876935.1 Asparagus officinalis
AGGCCTCGAGCGCCTTCTTTACGTTGCTCTCCTGCCAAACTCTGACGACGATGTTCACCATCAAAATCAAGAAGATGTTGCAAGAGGCAGAGAAGTACAAGAGGCGAAGAAGTACAAGTCCGAGGATGAGGAGCACAAGAAGAAGGTGGAGGCAAAGAATGCACTTGAGAACTATGCTTATAACATGAGGAACATGATCAAGGATGAGAAGATTGCTTCCAAGTTGGCTGCAGACGATAAGAAGAGGATTGAGGATTCGATCGACGAGGCCATCAATTGGCTTGACGCGAATCAGTTGGGAGAGGCTGACGAGTTCGAGGACAAGATGAAGGAGACGAGGGCGGCGACGAGGAGGATGCGGACAAGGGTGTCGTTGAACTGATCAAGGACGTGTTGGAACACAGAGGGGCCGGAGTGCTTCTCGAGCTCGTTCCAGCCGTGGATTTTCCGACGACGGGGGACGTCTCTGGCATCGAGGTTGCGGTCGGCAGAGACGTCGAACGCGGACTCGCATTCAGGGATGGATCGGGCCCAGGCGGGAAAAGATCCGAAACCTTGGCCCCCTTTTCCCATTTGAGAAATCCTAGATTGAGATGAACAAGAGAACAAAAAATATGATGAGGGTTTTTTTGCGAAAATTCCATCAGCCCTGGCCGGAACAGTAACTCCGGCCAAATTTAAGGCCTATATGGTGCCGGAGTTGAAAATTTATACCAATCTAACAAAACTAAAAGAAAATATACCAACA
>NC_033796.1:75294880-75295620 GCF_001876935.1 Asparagus officinalis
GGCGCCCAGCGTTGTTGACATCCCCGTCCCTTTCATGCAGCTGTTGGAGAAGAGCAGATGGCTTGGGAATAAGTTTAGCGATGTTCAACGAGAGCTTCGAGTCCGCAAGAGCTGGGAGTTTTTTAAGTGTTTCCCTCACTTTTCAGGTCGCTATGGCGACGTGCTGATTGATGAGGAGAAACCTAGAAGTGACCGAACTGTTCTCGACGTTGGTTGTTTCCGCTGGTTAGTGAACATCCGAGTTGGGTATCTTGTCCTCCGGGTGAAGAATCAATGCCACATAGAGCCTTACAACTGTATGTCGGGAATCCGAGCCGTAGCCTGCAGGTTGAGGGAGGACTTATTGATGGCGTACGAGCATGGCTATGGACAATGGTGGGCTGCACTGGAGCCCGTTTTGCTCTTCCTTCATATAGGCGTAAGTCGCTGACCACTTTCCTTAGTTGCAAGTGGTTTCTTTCCGCCTATGAATCCATCAGTGTTAAGAGCCTCTCAGAGTTACGGTCTGAGTACTCAGTCCGGGCTGCCATGATGGCTGGTCGCAGGGCTGAGGTTGCTCAGAAGCGGAGAAAAGGGCATGCCAAATCTCTTCTCACAGATGATGAAGAGCTCCTCCCCACGGGTGATGAAGACGAGACCTCCGAGGGAGAATATGTGGATGCAGATACCGACCGAGAAGAACTCGATACTGGTTTGTCCCGTTTCTTCGATTTTCCTTCTCCATTCTAATTGGTATAAAC
>NC_033796.1:75296076-75299529 GCF_001876935.1 Asparagus officinalis
CTCAGATGCCTACGGATGATGGATCTACAGGTATGCAGATGACCTTATTATCCCAATCCTCCTTATTTGTCTCAATTTTCATTTTGACTAATAAAGAGGTACAGTCATAGGACCGGCCGTTTGGGCTGATACTCTTATGACTCTTGGCATTCCCACTGCATCTGAGGACGGTGGGATTGCAGGTATGCATACGATCTTCTTGTCCCGATTCTCCTTATTTGTCCAAATTTCCATTTGACTAATACAGGAGTGTAACTATAGGACCGGCCGTTGGGCCTGATACTACTACAGTTCCCGGGGCTGAAGGTCTACATAGAAGTGGCGTCTCTCCGCCTTTGCCGAGTGATATAAGCAATCCACTTGTAGGGGTTGATATACCCTCCTCTGCTGCTGTCTCAGAGCCCGTCGGACCTCAGCCTGAGGGGATGTCCGTTGGCGTTGGTATGCTCAGAACTTGCCTTTTGAATTTCCTCATCGTATTCGATAATCCGCTGAACTTTTATGTTGTTGCTTGTAGGATCTCGATCTTCCCTATACGAGTGTGTCCGCGTCCTTTCGTACGGACCTCGGCTTCTTCACTGCCTTTTATAACGGCCTGATCGAGAAACTTCTTCATAGAGGATGCGGCTTCGATCAGTTCAGGCGTTCCTTTTCTCGCCACATGATGATGATGAGGGAAGAAGGATACTCGGAATTGGCCGACTCCTGTACTACCGATTTCGCTGCCCTTGAGTCAGAGATACGAGAGTTAAAGGAGTTGGAGGTTAACGGGGCTTCTTCTTTGGTGTCCTCTCAGTTGGAGCATAGGATGGCACAGTGGCATGACCTGAGATCTTCCATCGGATGCGAGCTTCAGTCACATGAGAGTTCCGTTGCGCAGCTGATGGCTACCGTAGCGAGGAAAGACACGGATAGAGCTGAGCTACTCCACTCCTTGGACTCGAGTCGCGAGGAGGTGACTAGGTTGAAGGAGACCTTGAAGCGCGTCGAGGAATCTGCTGCCCTTATTGCGGATGACCTGGCTGGACTAGAGCGTTCTCGGGAACAGGCACTCGAGAAGCTAGGATCCTCCCAGGAGAGACTGATGAAGCTGAAGAGCGAAGCCGCGGAGATTTTAAGCCATTCTGAGGAATCTGCCCGAGCTGATCTGCAGGCGGGACTTGAGCGGAGTTATGTAGATAGACTTTTTAGCTTAAAATCTCATATTCTCAGCCGCCAGCTGCTTTCGGGCTAATGAGCTTCTTGTTGTATGCTTTTGACTCGGTCTATTAATAGAAACTCCGCATTTGCTTCTTTCTCGTGATCTTTTTCTGTATTTCTTCCGAATGAAAGATTTATGGGATTTTTGGCAAACCCCCAGCCCTCAACGGGTTTGATATGTCTTTACCGATCACCGTTTGAAATCGGACTAGCATGTGAATTATTAAACCCGTCTCACATGTAACGTTGTGCTAAGAGAGTAAACTCTCTGAGGCTTTGTGCTATGATTTTGAATACATAGGCTTCGTCTTTCTCACGGGAATAGACTACCCGGCAACGCGTGTTAGGCGTTGACTTATCCCTACTTAGGCTTCGGGATAAAATTCCCCGTGCATCGAGTGCCCGGATTAGAAGTTGAGAATCGTGTCTTTTCTAAAAGCAAAGACAGATTGAGAAACGGGAGAGGAAGAATTTTATATTCTATCTCCCGGTGCTGAAGAAGAAGAATTTTATATTCTATCTTCAACTGGAAAGGAAACAGGAGAGGAAGAATTTTATATTCTATCTCTTGGTGCCAAAGAGGAAGAATTTTATATTCTATCTTTAGCTGGAAAGGACACGGGAGAGGAAGAATTTTATATTCTATCTCCCGGTGCTGAAGAGGAAGAATTTTATATTCTATCTTCAGCTGGAAAGGAAACTCGAGGTGGGATCTCCACCCCCAGAATCCGGAAGGATGAAACTAAGAGTGGGATCTCCACTCCGAGAATCGGAAAAGTTCGAACGACACTACCTTTTATAGGATTGGTCATTTGAACCCAAAGAACCCCTCATTCATTGAGGAGAAGACCCAATTTCAACCCTAACTTTTATAGGTTTGGTGGAAAAGGGGACAAAGGTGGATTTTCGTTTATCGAAAAGGAGTGACTCGACCTTAGTCTTGACTATGTGTAGGCTTGACTAAACGAGATCGGAAACAATCCTAACTTTTATAGGTTTGACTGTCCCAAGTGGACCTCTCGTTCATGGAAGGAATCAAGAGAGGAATTTGGCTTTGGCCCTAACTTTTGTAGGTTTGACCAAGCAGGAGTTTAAGATGACCCTAACTGTAGGAAGGTTTGATCACTCGATTTGAAAGTAGACCTCTCGTTCATTGGAGGAATCGAGAGGGGATTTTGGCTTTGGCCCTAACTTTTATAGGTTTGACCAGAAAGCAAAGAAAGTGGAATACGGGTAGCAAGGACAGTGCCAACTCGCATTATCACTCACAGGGAGACTTTTAATGCTAGGTGATCATGACCTAACATGTTGAGTCTGAGAAATGCCAATGACTGGCAGATGGAAGTGTTGGTGGATCCACTGTCGTTTAATTTGATCAGCGGATGGTTTGGTGAGGAAAGATTAACCTATCAGAGGATTAGATCTCATCTCAGGAAAATAACTCATAAGAAACATTCTGACATTCAGAGTTCGAATGTAGATTTCTTATTCGTCAATTCTACAATGATTGGGTTATCCCTAAGAATACACATGTAGTATTCTTCCGGGAACTTCCCGATGCATTGGTTATCCTGAAGATACTAAGGATAGTATGTTTTCAGGAACTTGCCGTTTATCGGCATCATAAGCCGGTCACCGTCCTTGGTGACAAGGCGATATGCGCCACTCGAGTAGACTGTCTCCACTACGAATGGTCCCTCCCATTTGGGTTCAAATTTACCCTTCTTTTTGGAGTTAAGGATCATCGGTCGGTGAGCGGTGAGGACCAGATCTCCTTCTTTGAAACTTCTCCGTCGAACCTTTTTGTCGAAAGCTTGAGAAATTCTAGCCTGGTAATACTCAATTTGCTGTTGAGCTTCCAGGCGCTCTTCATCGAGCCTCTCGAGTTCTTCGAGGCGTTTCTGATGTTGTTCTTCGGTCGTCATCTGGGTTGCAAGAGCGATCCGAAGAGATGGGATTTGGATCTCCAATGGAAGAACAACTTCACATCCGTACACCAGTGAATACGGGGTTGCTCCCGTTGGTGTGCGCACCGTGGTCCGATAGGCCCATAGAGCCGCGCCAAGCTTGTCATCCCAGTCTCGTTTATTAGTTTTCACGATCTTTGACAAGAGTTTGATGATAGTCTTGTTGAAGGCTTCAGCTAATCCATTCGCTGTAGGATTATAAGCCGTCGACGATATATACTGAATTTTAAACTTTTCGCAGAACCTTATGAAGGCGTTGCTGACAAACTGAGGACCGTTGTCATGT
>NC_033796.1:75300529-75302149 GCF_001876935.1 Asparagus officinalis
GACCATTCTTTGGGAATGATTCATCTACCGGTATATATCTGATTCTCTTCCTCTTGCCCGATCTTTTATCTGACTAACGAATGATTAATTATTACAGCGTCAACCATTGGAGTTAGCCCGATATCGATCCCTGGCATATCCAGCTTGCCTCAGAGTGACGGGCTCGCAGGTACGTATACGCTTGAGGGATATCGTACTCTTCTATGTTCATCTGACTTTTGACTAATATATGAGTGCAATCATAGGACCAGCCACTAGGACCGATTCTCATATGACTCCTGGCGTTTCTCATATGCCTATGGATGATGGACCTGCAGGTATGCAGATGACTGTACTATTCCAATCCTTCTTATTCGTCTAAATTTTTTATTTTGACTAATAAGAGAATGCCATCATAGGACCAGCCGCTTGGGCCGATACTCTCATGACCCTGGGCATCCCGACTGTATCTGAGGACGGGGGGATTGCAGGTATGCATGTGATTTTCTTGTCCTGATTCTCCTTACTTATCCAAATTTCCATTTGGTTAACATAGGAATGTCACTGTAGGACCGGGCGCTGGGCCTGATACCACTACAGTTCCCGGGGCTGAAAGCCTTCATAGTAGTGATGCCTCCCCACCTTTGCCGAGTGGTGCGAGCAATCCGCCTGCAGGGGCTGATATACCCTCTTCTGCTGCTGTCTCAGAGCGCGAGCAATCCGCCTGCAGGGGCTGATATACCCTCTTCTGCTGCTGTCTCAGAGCCCGTCGGACCTCAATCCGAGGGGACGTCCGTTGGCGTCGGTATGTTCGGAACTTGCCTTTTGACTTTCCTTTTCATATTCGATAATCCATTGAGCTTCTATGTTTCTGCTTGTAGGATCTCGATCTTCCCTATATGAGCGTGTCCGTAGCCTTTTGGTCGATACCGATCCTGACAGAGAGGCTTTCCGTACGGACCTCAGTTTCTTCACCGCCTTCTATAATGGCTTGATCGAGAAGCTTCTTCACCGAGGAGGCGGCTTTGATCAGTTCCGGCGTTCCTTCTCTCGCCATATGACGATGATGAGGGAAGAAGGATATGATTCCTTCACTGCTGATTTCGCCGCCCTGGAGTCAGAGATACGAGAGTTGAAGGAACTGGAGGTTACCGGGGCTTCTTCTTTCGTGTCCTCTGAGTTGGAGCATAGGATGGCGCAGTGGCGTGACCTGAGATCTTCCATCAGGTGTGAGCTTCAGTCTCGTGAGAGCTCTGTTGCGCATCTAATGGCTAACCTGGCGAGGAAGGATAGGGAGAAAGCTGAGTTACTCCGCTCCTTGGACTTGAATCGCGAGGAAGCGACTAGATTGAAGGAGGCCTTGAAGCGTGCCGAGGAATCCGCCGTTCTTATCGCAGATGACCTGATTGGACTAGAGCGTTCTCGTAACCAGGTACTCAAGGAGCTCGGATCTACTCGGGAGGGACTGATGAAGTTGAAGAGTGAAGCTGCGGAGATTTTGAGCTGTTCCGAAGAATCCGTTCGAGCTGATCTGCAGGCAGAACTCGAGCGGAGCTATGTAGATAGACTCTTTAGCTTAAAGTCTCACATTCTCAGCCGTCAGATGCCTTCGGGCTAACGAGCTTTTTGTTGTATGCTTTT
>NC_033796.1:75302497-75304468 GCF_001876935.1 Asparagus officinalis
CACTCCGAGCATCAGAAAGGATGAACTGGGAGTGGGATCTCCACTCCGAGCATCGGAAAGGTCCGAGGAGAGGAAGAATTTTATATTCTATCTCCCGGTGCTAAAGAGGAAGAATTTTATATTCTATCTTCAGCTGGAAAAGAAACTCGAGGTGGGATTCTCCACCCCCAGTATCTGGAAGGATGAACTGGGAGTGGGATCTCCACTCCGAGCATCCGGAATGATGAACTGGGAGTGGGATCTCCACTCCGAGCATCCGGGATGATGAACTGGGAGTGGGATCTCCACTCCGAGCATCGGAAAGGTCCGAGGAGAGGAAGAATTTTATATTCTATCTCCCGGTGCTGAAGAGGAAGAATTTTATATTCTATCTACAGCTGGAAAGGAAACTCGAGGTGGGATCCCCACCCCCAGAATCCGGAAGGATGAACTGGGAGTGGGATCTCCACTCCGAGCATCGGAAAGGTCCGAGGAGAGGAAGAATTTTATATTCTATCTCCCGGTGCTAAAGAGGAAGAATTTTATATTCTATCTTCAGCTGGAAAGGAAACTCGAGGTGGGATCTCCACCTCCAGAATCCGGAAGGATGAAACTAAGAGTGGGATCTCCACTCCGAGAATCGGAAAGGTTCGAACGACACTACCTTTTATAGGATTGGTCATTTGAACTCAAAGAACCCCTCATTCACTGAGGAGAAAACCCAATTTCGACCCTAACTTTTATAGGTTTGGTGGAAATAGGGGACAAAGGTGGATTTTTTCGTTTATCGAAAAATGAATGACTCGACTTTAGTCTTGACTATGTGTAGTCTTGACTAAGCGAGATCGGAAACAATCCTAACTTTTATAGGTTTGACTGTTCCAAGTGGACCTCTCGTTCATGGAAGGAATCGAGAGGGGATTTTGGCTTTGGTCCTACCCGTAGGAAGGTTTGACCAAACTGGAGTTTGAGATGACCTTCACTGTCGGAAGGTTTGATCACTCGATTTGGAAGTGGACCTCTCGTTCATTGAAGGAATCGGGAGGAGATTTTGGCTTTGGTCCTAACTTTTATAGGTTTGACCAGAAAGCAAAGAAAGTGGAATACAGGTAGCAAAGAGAGTGCCAACTCGTATTATCACTCAAAGGGAGACTTTAATGCTAGGTGATTCTGACCTAACACGTTGAGTCTGAGAAACGCCAATGACTGGCAGATGGAAATGTTGGTGGGTCCACTGTCGTTTGATTTGATCAGCGGATGGTTTGGTGAGGAAAGATTAACCTATCAGATGATCAGATCTCATCTCACAAAAGTAACTCATAAGAGTTGGAGAATTTTGATGAGAATAAGAAGAGACATTCTGACCTTCAGAGTTCGAATGTAGATTCCTTATTCGTCGATTCCACAACGACCGGGTTATCCCTAAGAATACCCATGTGGTACTCTTCCGGGAACTTCCCGATGCATTGGTTATCCTGAAGATACTATGGATAGTATCTTTTCAGGAATTTGCCGTTTATCGGCATCATGAGCCGGTCGCCGTCTTTGGTGACGAGGCGATAGGCGCCGCTCGAGTAGACTGTCTCTACCACGAATGGTCCCTCCTATTTGGGTTCGAATTTACCCTTCTTCTTGGAGTTAAGGATCATAGGCCGTTTCACAGCTAGAACCAAATCTCCTTCTTTGAAACTCCTTTGTCGAACCTTTTTGTCGAAGGCTCGAGAGATTCTAGCTTGGTAAAACTCAATATGCTGTTTAGCCACCAGGCACTCTTCATCGAGCTTCTCGAGTTCTTCGAGGCGCTTCTGATGTTGTTCTTCGGTCGACATCTGGGTTGAAAGAGCGATCCGAAGAGATGGTATTTGGATCTCCAATGGAAGAACAGCTTCGCATCCGTATACTAGTGAGTACGGGGTTGCTCCGGTTGGTGTGCGCACCGTGGTCCGATAGGCCCATAGAGCAGCGCCAAGCTTGTCATCCCAGTCTCGTTTG
>NC_033796.1:75305468-75307169 GCF_001876935.1 Asparagus officinalis
CCTTGGTGAAATAATCCCCTCGGCTGTTATTTCCTTCGTGAGATAACACCCGTCGTACCGTGTAGATCCAACTGGATCAAGATCACGCGGTGGTCCATGGATTAACCCCGGCGCAGGCAAAGAACCCACAAAAGCGAGAGATCGCAAAACAGGATCTCGCGATTCGTTCGACATAAAAGGAAAGTTGTAATTTTTATTTTCTTTTGATTTTATTGTAACCGGATCTTATAAAAAGACCGGATCTTTTGTAATCAATAAACTATTACTCAAGAGTGCAATGGAATCGAAGAATGCAATTTTTCCCGCAAACAATGACTCCACAAAATGGTTGCCCTATGAGGTCGCTACTATCAACTCAGAAAATGAACAATGACTCCATAGGATGCTCGCAAGCTGACTGTTTTAGCAAAACCGTCCATACTAACATAAAACATGATAGGATGATAGCCAATCCATACTGAGAATGACGTTGAACACCAACATCTGCAAAATGATTAGATCTATGATAAACTCGGACTTATCTAGACTGATGACACATCTCCTATGGACACTCCCTAATAGGGACACCTCCCCCTAAAGGAGTAGAAACGGATAACAGTACATCTAAAGGATGTGCAACTAGCTAAAACCTATCCATGAATGTATGAGAGATAAAGAATGAGAAGCTTCTGAATCAAACAAGATCCGATCTGGAAAAAATAATCACTAAGAAAGCTCTGCTCGCACCATGATCACGCGGTACGATTGCATAAACTTTGTCGGTGGCTGGTGACTGTTATGTTACTGGCGGTAGAATTTATGGGACTATCTATTCCTAGATAGCGCGAATCTGGCATGCTGGTCCCTCTATCCTCGGAATGGTAGGTGGTGCCTCGATATTCTGCTATAGCGCGAATCTGGCATGCTGGTCCCTCTATCCTCGGAATGGTAGGTGGTGCCTCGATATTCTGCTACTAGTCGTAACTGTGGCTTTACGACTATTGACCCTGACCACTGATCTGCTGGTGGTGATAAAAAAAATCCTTACCTCAATGCTGGGTTTCGCAAAGTCTTACAAAAGGTTTATTGTCCTTGCCCTGGTCTCCGGACAATCCTATTGTCAAAATTAACTCTTAGTACGTCTCTTTGCCCCAATCGGGTTAGGTCTAGATGCTTCCCGAAATAGTAGATAAAATCTTTCTATGAAATTATCATTCACTGCTTCGGTATAACTGGAATCGGTACTATCCTCCGGCATCGTCCTTTAAGCTAAAAATAACTAATCTCTGCCTATATACTGAGTCAACATTAAGTAAATCTAAAAGTATTTCCCACATATTTCCTCCATTTATAGGTTGTAACTGAATCCGATGTGCCCTAAAATTTTTGTGCTCCTAACTTCTAATATCTTCCTCAATCTTACCGAGCCAAGCTTCCTATTTCACGACTCTATTAATAGCTGGATATGGCAATGGTGAGACCTTCAGCATTACCTCTTCAATAGGTACAGCCGGTACAACTGGTGGTGGAACTTCAGAGAGTAAAATCTTACTTGTTACTCACTCCTTGAGTGTTGCTAGTCTCTGCTTCTGTAATCAGTTTTACCAAGCCGATCAGATACTTTGGAGCCTACTGCGGCTCGGACTCTACTTGCCTAGCTCTCTAGGTACAAGCTTTACCTCGACCACGTCCTTGTTCCAATGTTTATAATACCAAGAGAAG
>NC_033796.1:75307179-75307398 GCF_001876935.1 Asparagus officinalis
CCTAGAAAAACTATTTTTACAAATGGTTTTCTGTTTTGAAAACTAGATTCACACATCTTTCAAATGACATAAGTTTGGTTCAGTTTAGAGTTTATTTGTTATCCTAAATCTCTAGTTAAATATTATATATGTGCAGCCGTTTTTCTGTAAGACATGTTGTTAGTAAATATAACATATCTTTCTCTATACAAACTCTTTTTAAGAATGGTTTTCTATTTT
>NC_033796.1:75308398-75310251 GCF_001876935.1 Asparagus officinalis
CCAATCCTCTTCAATAGGATGGCGGGACCCCCACTGTCACTTTCGACAAAATCAACTTACCAATCCTCTCCAAAAGGATGGTGGGTCCTCAGAATCGTTCCAATCACGACAATCCCTGCTACGTTAACGAACACCTCTGACAAAATTAACTTACCAATCCTCCTCAAAAGGATGGTGGGCCCCTGTAGTTGCTCCAATCGTAACAAAACACCATCAGGTTAATGATCACCTCGGATGGCTGGCGCCGCTATCCCTATGGATAACACAGCCTAAGTAATGACTTACCATGCGACGTGTTATTATTTCGGTCGATAGTCACACTCCTACGTCTCTGAACTATTTGATCTATTCCAGATATCCTAACATTCCCTTAGGATGACTGATGGGTAGCGGCCTACCACGCGATGGCTCCTGCAACAATCGATTGTCATATTCCTACATCCCTGAACGATTCGATTATCACCTAAGTCCTCGCCCACCCAGACGACGACAATTGTCAATAGCAGCTCGGCAGGCAGCATGTCCATCGGTCCCCTAAACAACAACTCGCTGAATGGTGGGTCAAAATTGGGTTCTTCAGTTGGCCGAATGCACAAAAGACTGTTCTTTGCTTCAAAGCTGAGTGTTACCCTCTCGGTTCCACTCGAGCTGCAACGTGAAGGTCGGAGTTAACCCGACCCTACGTCATGAACAGCCAAGAACAGGAAATGAGCCTAATGACTAACTCTAAAGCAGAGTAGTCAAAAAAGCTCGCCATATCGCTGGAGATGGCATGAGCAGCTCGACTCAAGCACCAAAACGACGCAGGCGAGTCCGACGTAGAAACAAAGCACATGTCAAATACAAAAAAAATATATATATAACAGAAACAGCGTATGAAAAGCAGAGTAGGAACAAAGCAAAGAGCCACTCCGGGCCAAAATTACATACATAAAAGTTTTAAGGTTATGATGCAGTCCGCATCAACCAAGTCACAAAAAAGGAAATTTAAACAGCATGGGCATTACAGGAAATTCAAAAGTGCTATGGTCGGAGTTAGAAGCCATGAGGCAGAGGAGGTTTCGGCAGCGATCTTCTTCTAGCGGATTTTTCTTGAAGAGGTAAGAACTCTGCTGAAAAGTCGGCAAGTACATATATAGCCGAAAATCCAACGGTCAGGATCTGTCCCCTCAAGCAATCGAGCGACCCAGGTGTCCTGCGACGCTTCGAGCTCAGCGCCGATAAATGTCATTCCTCTTGGGACCCCAAACCGACCGATCAGATCAAGCCCAAGAGGCAAAGCGTTCTGTCACCTCGCCATTAATGAGCATTAACACGTCCCTAAGGCCTTAGCTGGCAAGCACTTGGGCCCGCTAGCAGACGCGTGGCACGAGTTTCGCCCGCATTTTCGAATCTTCGACTACGGGACAGATTCGCCGTCGCTTGAGTTCTGATTGCAATACAAACTCGCCATGGGTCGGATCTAACCACACGAATTTTTGCTTGCAACCTAAACATGCCAGAGGCCAAGTTAAGTCTGCAGCATGAACTCACCTTCCCATAAGTTTTGCTTGCAGTCTAAACTCGCCAACGGTCAGATTTGTTCTTCAACACGAACTCGCCACCACAAGAGTTTCTCCTGCAAGCTGAGTTCGCCTACGAGCGAAATCAACCTTCAAGCGAACTCGCCATCAAGTTAGTTCAACTTACAGCAGGAACTCACCAGCATTCTAGAGAGTGGCTTGCAGTACTAATTCGCAGTCACTCGAGTTTCGCTTGCAGTGTAAACTCGCCTACACCGGAGTCCAACCTTCGGCGTAAACTCGTCACCGTTCGAAGGGTTTCGCCTGCAACATTAAGTCGCCGTCGGCTAT
>NC_033796.1:75311251-75312846 GCF_001876935.1 Asparagus officinalis
CCTGCTCACCACCCAACCGCCTCCTGTGCATAGTCAAAGCCAAAGGGTCAAACTCTCAGAGGCGACGAGCTATAAAAGGAAGGAAAGAAGGTAAAAGAGGGAGGAGGGGAAGGCATATCTTTTTTGTTGCTACTTCACTAAAGCTCTGATTTTTGCCTTCGTGAAAAAGAACTAATAACCCTCAAAGAGTATCCACTAAGGACCTCAATGGCCTAGGGACTCTCCCTCAAACCCTACTCAAGCCCAGTAGCTGACATGACCATCGTAGGTACCACGGGGGAAATGAGCCCCGCCCTCTCACGTGTTTCTCCTTGTTTACGCAGAAAGATCGAGAATTTCAGTCGAAGGATCGGGCATAAAGTTGGAGGATGAGTCGACCCCATCTCTCATCGTTTTCCTATTCGTCGCCAGCGTGAAGACCAGAACCGCAACCTGCTCGACTGTGTGATATCAGACATCAACAGTTTGACGCCCACCGTAAGGGTGAAATTGGTAGGGGAAACCCCCAGAGCAGCAAAAACCTCCCTCACGAAGGGATGCAGCGGCAGACGTAATCCACATTACAGATGCGCCAGATAGAGAGTCACTTGATCCTCACCATTCATATGCACCGGAGTAAGACTGTTCGGTGCCCCTATGGTCATCACACGAGAAATATTGTACTCGTCATGCAACCAGGTTGCCTCGTCCCTAGTCATTCTCGACCTAGACAGAAACAAAACCCTAAGTTTCTTCTCACAGTCATTCTGAGGAAGAGCCATAATAGAATCTCTTAGGAGAAAGGAAGAATCGACAGGGAGAGATATTCCTGTTGTAGAGCATTCTTTTAAAACAGCGCCAAGAATTATTTATAAGCCTCCGAAGAAGCATGCAGAGGAACTCAAGAGGAACAATCCTGGAGCAACTAAGGAAGATCCATCTTGAAAACCGAATAACGGATCGCTCGAAAATACCAACAGCCGCTCGTAACTCACGCCAATCAATTGGCAAGTGAGGCGCCCTTCACTCTACCTACTACGCCTCGTTTCCTCTAAAAAATGCTTCCTAATACCGACAACATCAGCCTACATAAGATTGACGGTTAGCAAGTCCTACGCCACGTCTCCAGCCATGATCAACTGGCTAAAAAGTTTCTAACACCCTGAGCAAACTCATACCTATTTCACTCAGACCCGACTAAAGTCAGCTCCAAATGAAAGGGGCCAACTATGGTAATTTACCATCTAAAGGTTAAGATACCGAAAGATTATTTGCATAAGCTTAAAAAGTAATGGTCCAAACCAGCTTAGAGGCCCAAAAACCCAGCCAATGGCAAGTCTATCGGCTAACCGAACAGACAAGTCATTTTTTGATCAAGGGTCATCATTACCGACTCGAAGTGCGGGATCAGTCAGTCCCCGTAATTAAGATGATTCCTTGAGCATACATCTTGACCATACACTCGATTCGAAGCTAACTCGGTGTAGGCTGTCTAAAAATCACAATAGATAGTTGATCCCCATCAAAACACCGATGATGAAAGTTATAATCTGACGACTTCCAGAAGGTTACAATTTGAAGACTTTCACATAGATTGATGAATGTTACAATCTGAC
>NC_033796.1:75313846-75315427 GCF_001876935.1 Asparagus officinalis
CGATATTTTTTATACTATAACTTGATAAATTGTGCACTTGCAATTTTGGTACATAATTATGCCGTATCAGTAAATCAAATCAAAACTAAACTCAACATAAAACTAGCTTTAATAGAAATGATAATCAACAAATAATTATAAATAAAAGCTAGACTTGAGTTTATGAAAACTTCTCTAGATCAAGATGGAGAGATGGAGATATGAAGCCCAAACAAGAAGATGATCTCCTCCACTTGTGAAAACTTCTTCACAAACAAAAACAAACCCTTAAACACACTTAAACTTTTTTAAAACCCTTGTTTAAAAACTTCTTTTTGCTAATTGAAAACTGAGATCAAAGAGGGTATTTATATCCTCCAAAACCTCAGCTAAAAATCCCAAGTCAAAAGACAAAAACAGCCCCAGCAAACAGCTCAGAAAAATAGCCGTTGGAAGCCAACGGATCTATTGTCGGTCGACCGGAAATTTTGTCAGTCGACCGATGGAGAGCAAAAACACGAAGATCAGCTCTGGACAATCGTCGGTCGACCGGTGCGGTCGACCGATGGAGCTTTCGGTCGACCGGACCGGTCGACCGACCAACTCTCTGTCGCCCAGTGAAGAAAGATCAAATGATCGGTCGACCGGTGCGGTCGACCGAAAACTGACATATGAAAATCTGATATGCTGATTTAAAACACTGTTTAAAAATATCAAATAAATTCCAAAAAATGTAAAACTTTGGGGAATGATTATAGACATGATAATAAACATGCTACAGTGACTGGTTATCAGAAAGGACTTCCCAAATATAAAATATTATTATTTTGTAAGGAGGTCCAAAACACGAAAATATAAACACATGAGTTTTGACATTTTAGCTAAACTATGTTTTGAAACAATACAAAATAATTTTATAGACTTAATAGAAGATGTAAACTATTGTTATGAATTCTATAAATAATGAATATAGTATTTTATCAAAATACACATATAATATACTAAAATATGATTTCATGGAACTAAATAAAATTGATATTGATGAAATCATATAAATGTATTAAGTATGAAACAAAAATATATTTTCCAATTGTATTCAATTGTTTCATAGTGAAACTTGAAAACTATCAAACCAAAACATATATGTATATATATAACTATATATATACATGGAAACTAATGTATGTGTGTATATGATTGAGCTTAAAACTCCTAAACTAAATTACCTAAGCAATCTTGATCTTCAACGAAGCTCTATCTTGGTACACTTGCGGATGAAGCTTGAACTTGATCTTTAACTTGAATTGTATGTTGCTTCACTCCACTATTCCGCCAACCTCCATTGGATATGATCATTGAAGCTCTGATGTGTTAGTTTTCGGTCGACCGCACCGGTCGACCGATCATTTGTTCTTTCATCACGATGCAGCAGAGAGTTTGTCGGTCAACCGGTGCGGTCGACAGAGAGCTCCATCGGTCGACCGCACCGGTCGACCGATGAAGTTCCCGCATGTTTTTCCAGTCTGGGATCTGCATCGCGGTCGACCAAAAATTTCGTCGGTCGACCGCCGCTCAGTCTGACTGTTTCCAACGGCTAGGTTT
>NC_033796.1:75316427-75317981 GCF_001876935.1 Asparagus officinalis
ATAACCTCCCAGCCCTCAATTAAATCAATTAATTATGTTGTTATAACCCCCATTATAATTAACAATAAAATAAGTAATATCATAATATTTGGTTCACTGTAAGTATAAAATAAGTGCATACATAAAATAAGTGCATACACGTGCAAAGCACGTACAATATACTAGTATCAATAAAAGCACTTATAGCTTCAAGTTTCAAGATAAACCCTGTCTGATGCATTTGTGCTTGCATACACAAAAAGAAGTTATATACTTAAGAAAAAAATAGAAGCCTTTTTAAATAAATTCATTTAAGAAGATCTGTATGGTTTCAGTTCAACTATGATGATCAATTGGGTTGACTTTTTTGTTACACCTAAAGTTATCTAATTCCGGAAAAGATGTTATCTTTTTGTTTCTGGACTCACTCTGTTATTTCCGATTGCATAGGCAATTGATGGAAATTTATTTATAGAACTGCTTCCCACAAATAGTTTTCTTCTTTTCTTTTGGTAGCATAGTAAACCCTCTTCCTAGGGTTTCGACAATTTTCTCGGAAAATATTTTCTGTAGTTTGGTTGGAGAGGGAAATATATTTAGGAAAATACCTTTAATGAATTTTCATGTTCGAGAAGCAAGTTCGCAAAAAAGCAACTTTGAATTGAGCAACTATTAATAGGCAACAAGAAGAAACATGACCCACGTGAAAGGATTATCTATACTATATATAAAAGAGGATTGCATTGTAAAAACATTTAATTTCTATTTTTACCAACTACAAAAAACATGACCCACGTGAAAGGATTATCTATATTACATATAAAAGAGGATTGCATTGTCAAAACATTTAATTTCCATTTTTACCCTTTAAAGTTTTGCATTGTCAAAATATTTAATTTCCATTTTTACCCTTTAAAGTTTGATAATTCTCAAATGTATTATTACTTATAATTAATCATTCAATAATTATATTTAACCTCTTACTAATTATGCATTTCCTCACTTTTTGAAAACCTTTGGTCACACTATTATTTTATTATTTAATTATGTTATTGATCTATATCTATCTATATTTCTATCTATACTACATATAAAAGAGGATTGCATTATCAAAACTTTTGATTTTCATTTTTACCCTTTTAAGTTTGATAATTCCCAAATGTGTTATTAGTTATAATTAATCGTTCAATAATTATATTTAACCTCTTATTAATTATGCATTAATTTCCTCACTTTTTGAAAACCTTTAGTCACACTATTATTTTATTATTTAGTTATGTTATTTAATAGAAACTTTAAAATTTATCTCTAATTTATCTTCACATAATATTTATAATTATAGAAATTTTAAAAATAATAAAAATTCATTAGTCTTATGCCTTACACCTTTGGGTTTCACCTCTTATAGGGACTACATGTTGCATTGCATCTTATTAGCTTTTTAAAAGTATGATAATAGTATAAACAGTAATTTATATTTATTATAATTACAATAGTATTCATAGTATAATAATTTTAATAATATTATTTAAATTAATAAATTTCACTATAATTTAATAATTATACAATTTAGTA
>NC_033796.1:75318981-75320394 GCF_001876935.1 Asparagus officinalis
CTCGTTGGTTCGTCGGTTTGTGTCGAGCTATGCTAAGGGACCTATAAGCAATTTTATATGCCTACACAAATCAATGATACTCTCTCTATAGAAGCACAAAAGGATGTGGATAGCTCCAATGCTCATGAACAAGTTGAACTTCCTAAAGCTTGGAAATTCGCATCAAACCATCCAAATGAACAAATAATTGGGAGCCCTTCACAAGGAGTTGTTACTCGCTCAAAAGCTTTGAGTGAGTGTGGTAATGTTGCCTTCTTATCTCAACTAGAACCTAAAAAGATTAATGATGCTTTAAATGATGAATTTTGGGTTTTGGCTATGCATGAAGAACTAAACAATTTTCAAAGAAATGATGTTTGGAAGTTAGTTCCTAGACCTAACAATGCTAGTGTTATTGGTACTAAATGGGTTTTTTAGAAACAAACTTGATGAACATGGTATTGTTACTAGAAATAAAGCTCGTTTGGTTGCCCAAGGATACAATCAAGAGGAGGGCATAGACTATGATGAAACCTTTGCACCGGTTGTAAGGTTAGAATCTATTAGGATATTTTTGGCATTTGCTAGCTTTAAAATTTTCAAATTATTTCAAATGGATGTTAAAAGTGCTTTTTTAAATGGTTTTATAAAAGAGGAAGTATATGTTGAGCAACCCCCCGGTTTCATAGATCATGTCTTTCCTAATCATGTTTTTCGGGTTCAAAAAGCTTTATATGGGTTGAAACAAGCTCCTAGAGCTTGGTATGCTCGCCTCTCTAGTTTTCTTATTGAAAATGGTTTCAAAAGGAACAATTGATAATACTCTTTTTGTGAGAAAAAGGAAAAATGATTTTATTTTAGTTCAAATATATATTGATGATATCATTTTCGGTGCTACTAATGAATCTTTGTGCAAGGAATTTTCTAAGGTTATGCAAGATCATTTTGAGATGAGTATGATGGGAGAGCTTACATTCTTTCTCGGGCTCCAAGTCAAACAAACTAAGGATGGGATATTCATTTCTCAAAGCAAGTATGCTAAGGAATTGGTGAAGAAATTCAATTTGGAGAATTCTAAGCATGCGCCTACTCCTATGAGTACAAGTGTTAAGCTTGATGCGGATGAAAGTGGTGAGGACGTGGACCAAAAACTATACCGAGGTATGATAGGTAGTCTTCTTTATCTCACCGCTAGTAGACCCGATATCATGTTTAGTGTGTCTGCATGTGCACGTTTTCAAGCATCTCCTAAAGCATCTCATTTAATTGCGGTTAAAAGGATCATTAAGTATGTTAATGGGACTTTTAATCTTGGTTTATTTTATCCAAAAAGCACATCTTTTGATTTATATGGTTTTTGTGATACCGACTTTGCCGGATGTAAGGTAGATCGCAAGAGTACGAGTGGAACATGCCAATTCTTAGAAAATTCAC
>NC_033796.1:75321394-75322589 GCF_001876935.1 Asparagus officinalis
TTTCCTGATACCTTCTCGCAGCACGTGGGTGGTACTTCCTTGAGTCAGCCTTGGACTTATGAGAGTCCGTAGGTAAACGTAAACTGAGAAAGTCCTGGGTCTTTGGCCGCAAATCAGTATGGAATGTATATGATGGATATGTCGGGGTCCAAGTAGCACCTACATAAGAAAGAAGAATCAATAATATTAAATTTTAATTGACCATTATCAATTATTAAATATTTAATACCTGTGTCGGGGGATTGTTCTGGTGCTGCATCAGAACCGCCGGGTGATGAATATCACGCATCTGCAACAAATGAACACTATGAGCTAGATAACTAAAAATTTATAAAATATATTAAAGTATTAATTAATTTTTATACCTGCATCAGGAGAAGGTAGTGGATCATCATCACCACTACCTGGCGTGATACTCCGTGATCGATCAGCCGGTTGGTCAAAGAGCCTCCTAATCCTCCTCATCTGCAAATATAATAAAGACAATTGTTAAGAAAAAATTGTATACATGCTCATGAGATATGTTGTTATGAAATGCATTATTGTTTTTATTATGATAAGATAAAAATCGATAATGTGGTGTAACATATATAGTTCATACCTACATCCAGCGCCACATTCTGTGCGTAAGAGAATTCTTGCCAAACATCATCAGATGAACCGATTGGTTCACTATAATTATCTTCACTTTCTTCAATATTTTTTTTATTGTTATTAGGAAGAACAACAGATCTTGGCTCCTTGTACAAAACCACCCAATCAGATATGACATTCGGATCTTTCACATAGAAGCACTAATCAGCTTGTTCTGCGAAAATGAATTTTTCATCCGTATATACTTCTCGGTGAAGATTGACTAGTGTAAATCCATAATGATCCTTTTGCTTTTTTGCAGGACACCACCGAACCTTGAACATCGTGTAAGTACATTGTTTTGGTTTACCAAACCCGTAAATTACCTCAACGATATCTTCTAATTGGCCATAATATAATATGTCAGCTAGAATTGGATTCTGATCTCTTATACTTGAAAAACATTCTTGAGCAAACAAGCCCATGACCCCACTGTTCTGAGTTACCCTCCTATCATCGGTCTCTAACATTCGAAATTTATATCCATTCACCAAAATGCTCATTATAACGTCTCACTTCGTGATAAGGACGTTGTGCATGGATAATAATTTCATCTGGTAAT
>NC_033796.1:75323589-75324769 GCF_001876935.1 Asparagus officinalis
CATGTTTATGGTCAACAAAATCAAATGAGCCTCTTTCATTGCACTAATTGCAATCGGAAAGGTCATTTATACAATTTTTGTTTTGACTGTGTTCGTGCATCATATGTGCCCAAGAGGGTTCATAACCTTAGGGTTTTGAGCTTTATTGATAGGGGCCATGTCCCTAAACAATCCGGCACCAAGAATGCTTGGGTGCCAAAATAATTTTTAAACCAAGAATTTTAGTCTTTTTATTTTTTTTCTTTCTTGGTTTTGAAAAATGCATTTTAAATTTTTATGAAAACAATTTCTTTTATTCGCTAAATTCTTTTGTTTTCATGATCATTGGTTTTGCTTTAAAGAGAGGTTTGCATTTATATAACCCTCCGGATTTATTGGGTGTTTATTCCCAAACATTGTTTACCGGGTGCTAGAATGATTATATGGGTTGGAACAAGCTTAAAAGCTTGATATATTGTTGCCTCTCTTGAAATTCTTTTGTCAAAGAGTTTGTTTTGATTTATTGCTTTGAATTCATTATATTTCACTTATATGATGATATTTATGTGTTTGTGCTTATGGATCATCTATTTGTGTCTTATAATGTATTCTATGAGTGGTTTGATCAAGTTATACAAAGAAAGTTTTCTTTTTGATCAAACATTGCTTTTGGACTGAAATCTTGATTTATGATTTCATTTGAGTGATTTGTTTTTATTCGAAAACTCTTTTTGCATGATTCTCATGTTTCTCTTCTTTTGAATTCATAAATCTACCTTTACAAATGTTTTTATGTTTTTAGATATGAGACACTATCTTTCACTTTGATATATGTTCTCATCATCTTTTGTATGTGAGTTGTGTTTAGCATTTATGCTTACTCACATATGTATGCCATGATCTTCATTTCATATATTCTATATGACATTTTGATAGGGGGAGCAACCCCTATGTATTTCTTGTTTTATACTCACCCATGCTTATAGGTAGGGAGAGCTTTCACTCTCTTCATTCCTTTGTCCCCTTTTTGATGTTGTCAAAGGGGGAGAAATATTGTGAGTATATGTATATTCTTTCTTGTTTATATGCATGTGAATTATAAATTATATAAATTGTTTACTTCATGCATATGTTTCTTTTTGTAAATTGTTTGTCATCATCAAAAAGGGGGAGATTGTTAGCCTTCTTGTTTTGATGATGT
>NC_033796.1:75325769-75326874 GCF_001876935.1 Asparagus officinalis
CGCCGGTCAACGCGTAACCCTAGGTCAACGCCAGTCAACGCGTTGCAATCAAAGTCAACGTTCGAGGATGCAAGATCCACACCATTCAACGTTCGATGATCCAAAACCCTAAGGGTCAACGCCGGTCAACGCGTAACCCTAGGTCAACGCCAGTCAACGCGTTGCAACCAAAGTCAACGTTCGATGATTCGAAACCCTAAGGGTCAACGCCGGCCAACGCGTAGCCCTAGGTCAACGTCGGTCAACGCGTTGCGACACAAGTCAACGTTCGAGGATGCAAGATCCACACCATTTAACGTTCGACGATTCAAAACCCGAAGGTCAACGCCGGTCAACGCGTAACCCTAGGTCAACGCCGGTCAACGCGTTGCGACACAAGTCAACGTTCGAGGATTCAAGATCCACACCATTTAACGTTCGACGATTCAAAACCCGAAGGTCAACGCCGGTCAACGCGTAACCCTAGGTCAACGCCGGTCAACGCGTTGCGACAAAAAAGTCAACACACGGGGATCCGAAACCCTAAGCCAGCACAATGTGGCGGAGGTAATTCAAAGTCAACTCAATGACACGAGCCAAACTCAATTCATCAGCTGCAGACTCGAGACTCCGACGACGGCCAAGCGATAAACGCAGCGCCGGAAGAACTTCGGATATTCGTCAAAGCATCGAATAGACCGAAAATCGAAGGAACCAATAGTTGAAGCTAACTACAGGACCTGATGCCGACTGAAGGCTAGACCAATCACATCCAAAGTATTCCAGCCTCTTCTATAAAAGAAACGAGTCAGGAACACTTTGGAGGGGGTATCTGTAGGCATCGAAAATTGCCTATAGGTCTCCACGAACGGTTCAGTGTTAAAGAACGACGATGAACGTCACTATCCGATCCACATGAGTCTAATCGACGTCGACGAACGACTGAAGTGAATCAACGAGCTACGTAAGCTGATAGGGTTTCGGAACAACCAAGACCCGGACCAATCGGGAACCCGTCACTGTTCACGAATAAGACAACGCCCTTCATGCCTCGACTACTCTACAGATAATCCAATCACCAGAACGGATCGAACTCCTCGTCAAGCATCCAACGCACCCGGAATCA
>NC_033796.1:75327874-75328769 GCF_001876935.1 Asparagus officinalis
TGACGACAGAAGAACAACATCAAAAACGTCTCGAAGAACTCGAGAGGTTGGATGAAAAGCGCTTGGGAGGTCAACGACAAATTGAGTTTTATCAAGCCCGAATATCCAGGGCTTTTAACAAAAGAGTCGGACAGAGAAGCTTCAAGGAAGGAGATCTGGTCCTCGCTGCTCACCGACCGATAATCCTCAATTCCAAGAAGAAAGGTAAATTCGAACCCAAATGGGAAGGCCCGTTTGTGATAGACATAGTCTACTCAAACGGCGCATATCGTCTAATTACTCCAGAGGGCGCCAGGCAATTAATGCCAATGAAAAAGTACTACCCCTAGTACATTCAGGATAACCCGTTTATCGGGAAGTTCCTTGAAGAATATTACACTTAATATTCTAGAGGATAACCCAAAATCATTTTCACCACCAAAATCCCTCACTGATCAATTTCAATTGACAGTGAGTCCACCAAAAATGTTTTTCTGGCCCTCTTGATTCTTTCCATGAACAAGAGGTCCACTTTCAGTTCGGAGTCCCCTTTCGATAAACGAAAGAACTCCTTCCCTTTTTCTCTTTGGTTAAACCCTTTTTCATGGTTATAACCGGAGTTGAAAATTTCACTTCGATAAACGAAGAACTCATCTTCAGATTAGATAACCAGTCCTATAAAAGGTAACTTTATCTACATCTTTCAGACTCTCAGAGTGGACACCCCACTTCTAGTTTCTTCTTCGCTGGAAATAGAATATAAAATTCTTCCTTTCCAGAATCAAGGAATAGAATATAAAATTCTTCCTTCCTTGTATTCCGGTTCGCCTTCACCCTAAAAGAAGATCGGAAAATAGAATATAAAATTCTCCCTTTCCCGCACCAATCTTTTCCCAAAATTTGTCAATCTAGGATT
>NC_033796.1:75329769-75330541 GCF_001876935.1 Asparagus officinalis
ACTTTAATCGAACTAGCTCTAACTGCTTGTCGAAGAAGTAAACAAAATTTTCCCAAATAAGTGATATACACTGTCCCGACGAAAATATGAAATCGTAGCTATCCTTTGCTGCTATTCTCCGGTGATGTCCTCTATGCTGAATATTTTTAACCTCTGGTTTGGTACTAAATCGACGTTAAGAAATTTTCACATATTCCTTTTTATTTATAAGTTGCATATGAATCTAGTGTCCCCTGCACTATGGTGTTCTCAGTGTTTGATATCCTTCATATTCTTTTAGAGCTAAGCCTCATGCTATGCGGTTCTATCAACAGCTGGTTATGGTGATGATGAAATTATTGGTATTGCTTCTTCATTAGGTATGACTGGTACAATTAGTGGTGGAACTCCAAAAGGTGATACTGTTGGCGAAAATGGATACGCCTCTCTCTCCTCTAGTGCTACAAAATCTTACTGCAAACGATACCATAAAGTCGATCAGATACTGTGGAGCCTGCTACGGCTCGGGCTCTGACCGTATCCTCGTCCTAACATTTATAATATCGAGAGGAGAGCTTATGATCATAGTAAGTAAGATCGCAAACATATATACATATATATAACGTATCACAATACATATACAAAACATATAGTATTCACGCAAATACTTTAAATCAACATAAAATAATTGTCATAAAAAAATTTTGAAATTTTGAGGTATACACACATATCGTCCTCACTCATTCTAGAAATTCCTAGCGGACTCTATACATGAATCCTAGGAAACTCTATC
>NC_033796.1:75331541-75332288 GCF_001876935.1 Asparagus officinalis
AATAAATATAAAACACAAACACTAGACAAACAATATTAGATATAAATTATTTATAAATCATCATCAAAACAAGAAGGCCAACAACCATGATGATGATATCTATGTTGCGCACCTTTGCGGAAGCGTGCTCGCACACGAATGAATCCGTAATTCACGGGAGAAGATCAACAAACCAAACACGAACACAATCCAACCAAATACGACAAACCAATCACAAACACAGAGATATACGTGGTTCAACAATTTTCCTAGGTCCACGGGGAGAGGATGAGGAGATTTCACTAATTCGAGGAGAGTACAAAAGAGTTACAATCACTCAAACAAACCTTGACCAAAAGATCTCTCTACTCGCTCACAAAGTCTCCCTCTTAAAGTGCTCAGAAGTCTCTCAATTCTCTGATGATTAAACCTAAAAAATCATGTTTAGGGTTATATATCAACACAAAAGGAAACGGGTCAAAAATCAATACTCAGGCTCAGACCCGACTGACGGTCGACCGCAGAACTCGTTGCGGTCGACCGTCCAGAATGACAGAAGCTCAATCGATTATACGGTTTTGTTTGATCGATCGTCCCTATCTCCAGAGACCCATAATCCTACAGGGTCCGCGGCGGTCGACCGCGGTGGTCGACAGCATCCAACTCCAGAATCCCCCTGCGATTTGTGCACATTTCCGGTCGACCGCAGCTTGTCTCGCGGTCGACCGGACAACATCCAAACTGTCTCCTGCTTGTATTTTCCTGAAG
>NC_033796.1:75333288-75333964 GCF_001876935.1 Asparagus officinalis
TTAGGAGCACAGCAGAAAACCCGGTAATTATCTTCCCGGGATAGAAGCTGTCGAGCCCTGACTATATAAAAACTAGCCCACGAGGCCGACTCCAATCTTTGTACGAAGGGAGTATAAGCATCATCCCCTTCGTGCACTCCCGTCATCAAGGGAGGGCAATGCAACACGAACCAGGCCACTAAATATGTATATGGCATTGGTACACGTGGTTGAGGAGCCTTCCCAGCTTTCTTCTTAGTAGCTTTGACTTCCGAAGCACTGAGAAGTTCTGAAGTCAATACCCTTAGGCCGTTCTGGATACAGCCAACCATAGCAGTAAGGAGACTCACAGGCCTCCCATGCGCTAGCAAAACAGCTGGATACACAACCTCATCTCCCATGCGCTAGCAAAACAGCTGGGTACACAACCTCAGCTAATATTGATTCTATTGGTCTTGACGGTACCACACACCGCTTCAACCAAATCATGAAGAAGCCTGCAAGTAGAGCCGTGTTAGAAATAGGAACTGTGGCTTGGTAGTGAAAACTTTCAAATTCGACGCCAGCTTCAAAATCATCCTCGGCATGCTCAGTCTTATAAGTAACACCAGGAGCCTTAATCCGAGCGTTGGCGTCCTTAAGTGAGACAACTGCGACACGGGATACGGCTACATCTTTCCGATTTAAGTTTTGAAAG
>NC_033796.1:75334964-75335513 GCF_001876935.1 Asparagus officinalis
TCTTTGGTCAAGCCTTCCCATGGTTATAGCCAAAGTTGAAATTCCACTTCGATAAACGAAGAACCCATTCCCAATTTAGATAACCCATCCTATAAAAGGCAAGTTTATCTAAATTTTCCAGAATCTCGGAGTGGACACCCCACTTCTAGTTTCTTCTTCGCTGGAAATAGAATATAAAATTCTTCCTTTCCAGAATCAGGGAATAGAATATAAAATTCTTCCTTCCTTGTCTGTTGGGTTCGCCTTCACCCTAAAAGAAGACCGGGAAATAGAATATAAAATTCTTCCTTTCCCGCACCGCTCTTTCCAAAATTTGTCAATTTAGGATTCATCCTAGGAAGTTTATCCCGAATCCTAAGCAGGGATAAGTCTGCGCCTAACACGCGCTACCGGTTTAGTCTTTTTCCGCACAAAAAGACACCAGAGTTCGATTCTGGGGTATTCTGTCCTGAAACCTAAGCAGGAATAAGTCTGCGTTTAACCGGCGCTGCCGGTTAGTTCTTAACCGTTAAAAAGAATACCCGTCCGCATATTCAACATTGTGGCAGG
>NC_033796.1:75336513-75337031 GCF_001876935.1 Asparagus officinalis
ACAGGTGCTAAATCTGGAGGCTCTAGACAAAACCAGGCATTGGAAACTCGTTGGTTGTAGTGATACACTAGCAAGGGGTTACTTGCAGGTTTTGATTGGCTTGTTCATGACATTGCTTCTCGGATTTATGTACTTGACTGAATATTTTTGACTTGTAAAACACTGACTACATAAATTCGTGTTTAATGAACATTGTCCTTAAATTTTTGATGATTTTGTTTATATGGGAATGTAACATCTGTTTACTGTTATTGTTTATTCATGTTTAATGTAACATCTGTTTTTGTTTGTATAGGAATGTAACATCTGTTTAATGTCCGACAATATGATTAATATCGTAGGGAAGCAAACTGCAGATATTTTCCAGATATTTTTTTTCACAGGAAAAAATAAAAAAGAAGATAACAAAATATGATGTGAACTAATTTATGAAATAATGGCTTGGATGGAAAATTAGTGTCCTTACAATTGTTTCACCAACAGATGAATTCACCGGTGTACCATCTTTTTTTGTGTGA
>NC_033796.1:75338031-75338522 GCF_001876935.1 Asparagus officinalis
TATTAATATTTCTACAATATAATAATATATAATAGATTGAGCATTAAATTTTTAACAAATAATCATTTATAATAATATATTAAATTATATTATTTATATATTATAATAAAGAATATCATATTATAATGTATATTCTGCAATTTAATTGAATTTAATATCTAACTTTACCATAATATTAAATTTATTGTAATATACAAATTTGATTTAATATATGTTAATTATATTTGTACTATATATATTTAGTAATATATATTACCTATATCCTATTTTAGTAAATATGTAATACTGTAGTACTTTTATAATATTTTATTAAACAAGTTTGAATATAATATTATATTAATATAATAAACATATTTTTTAATATTATAAATTTAAAATATTATTTATATAATTTAATAATATGTAATATATTGAGCATTATATTATTAACAAATTATCATTTATAATATTATAGATTATATTTAGCTATTATATTAATATCCTACCCAAAC
>NC_033796.1:75339522-75339977 GCF_001876935.1 Asparagus officinalis
ATATTTTCTTTTAGTTTTGTCAGATTGGTATAAATTTTCAACTCCGGCACCATATAGGCCTTAAATTTGGCCGGAGTTGCTGTTCTGGTCAGGGCTGATGGAATTTTTGCAAAAAAAACCCTCTTCAAATTTTGTGTTCTCTTGTTCATCTAAATCTAGGGTTTCTCAAATGGGCGAAGGGGGCCAAGATCTCGGATCTTTCCCCGCCTGGGCCCGATCCATCCTTGAATGCGAGTCCGCGTTCGATGTCTCCGTCAACCGCGGCCTCGATGCCGGAGATGTCCCTCGTCGCCGGAAAATCCATGGCTGAAACGAGCTCGAGAAGCACTCCGACCCCTTCGTGTTCCAACTCGTCCTCGATCAGTTCAACGACACCCTCGTCCGCATCCTCCTCGTCGCCGCCCTCGTCTCCTTCATCTTGTCCTCGAACTCGTCAGCCTCTCCCAACTGATTCG
>NC_033796.1:75340977-75341405 GCF_001876935.1 Asparagus officinalis
TATGCCTTCAGATGTGCCCGTATGTTTTTTCCAGCGTGATACATGACACGTCGGACATTCCTCTAGACCATCATTACCCTTATTGTACAAGATGCAGTCATTAGGACAGGCGTCTATCTTTTTGTAATCAAGACCCAGGTATCAACAATCTTGTGAGCTTCATAATAAGTTGTGGGGATGCTCTTCTCGCCGCCTGGAATGACTTTCCTGAGCAAGTCTAATAACATCTCGAAATGTGTAACAGCCATCCCACTGAGTGTTTGGATATGAAGAAGCCTCAGCATAAAAGAAAGCCTTGTGAACTCGGTGCAGCCCTCGTATAACGGTGACTCATTTTCTTCAACAAGTCTCATCAATCAGGCTACATCTTGAAACATATCAGTAGTGTTAACATCACTCGAAGACGGCACGGTAAGAATATCTTCCAA
>NC_033796.1:75342405-75342793 GCF_001876935.1 Asparagus officinalis
CTAAGAATTACACTATTATTTAATACATTAGAGTGAATAATAGTACTATAATTATACTACATATAAATAATTATTTTAAGTTACAAATAAAAATATTATATTATATATTTATTCTAAGTTATAATTTTTCTAATCCTTTAATTTGTGATAAGTATCTAAATAAATTATGATTAAATTATAATAATTATCTAAAATATAAAATTACTCATACAATTCTTTATACACAACTTTATTTATTAATGTAAAGGTTTATTAATTTTTCAATTTAAGAATTTATATTAATATAAAAGTCATTTCATAATTTTGCACTCAAAGAAAAAGAATTAAAGAAAAAAAATAGTATATCCACGTGCAAAGCACGTACATTATACTAGTATATATATATGAG
>NC_033796.1:75343793-75344176 GCF_001876935.1 Asparagus officinalis
GTTGGGCGTAAAAATTGACTTCTCATTTAAGGGGTCGTTTGTATTTATGAGATTGGCTTATTACAAACTACAATCAGAGTTTATAATAGAGGAGAAGGGAATGGCCCTTCTTGTTTAACGTGGGTTCATTGGCAGCGGTAGGACGCCTCCCTCAGTGCTCGCGTCGAGTTTACTTCCCTTGGACGATCCGATCGAAGTTGCGGTTGGAGCCTCAGTGCGTAGTAAAGGCTCCAGAGCTATTGAGTTCGACTATACGCGAGCTTGAAAATATCAAAGCTGTGAGCTTGGAGAGAGCTACAATACAACGGTTTGCTGAGAGCTGATGAGCCTCAAATCTGAGGGTTCAGATTGAGTCTACTTCAACAATCCAAGCAAGGAGCTAG
>NC_033796.1:75345176-75345558 GCF_001876935.1 Asparagus officinalis
CGAACTGGCATCCTTCACGAGGGGCGCATCTGTGATCAACTGGCGAAGAGCTCGATATCCACCTTCCTTTACCACTTGGGCAACCTCTGTCGACATGCCCGAAGTAAACTGAGAAGTGACTGGGATAGGGGGAAAATCGTCGGAAGTCGAATAATACTCGCCACGACGCCCGTACACTGCGTGAGATGAGAACGCCCCAGAAGGATATTCCACTGGAAGCAAAAATTTAAACAGTTGTTAGTCTCAATCATAAAAGGAAGTTGAACTCATCCTACGAATGGGTAAGATAGAGTCACCGCCTTATAAAGGGTGGGACGATTTGGCCACATTATGCACTTATAAGATAGGGTATATCGACTATATATCCCTGCCTTATAAGGCA
>NC_033796.1:75346558-75346938 GCF_001876935.1 Asparagus officinalis
CTTCACTCCACTATTCCGCCAACCTCCATTGGATATGATCGTTGAAGCTCTATTCCATCCATCCTCCAAAAACGTTGTTTGTCTATAAAACATAGGAATGCACAAACACTGGACAAACAACATTAGTAATAAACTGTTTGTTAAACATCATCAAAACAAGAAGACCAACAATCTCCCCCTTTTTGATGATGACAAACAATTTACAAAAAGGAATATATGCATGAAGGAAATGAACATATACAAGATAATATATCATGCATATAAGCAAGAAAGAATATATATATACTCACAATATTTCTCCCCTTTGACAGCATCAAAAAGGGGACAAAAAGAATAAGAGAGCGAAAGCTCCCCCTATCATAAAGCATAGGTGAGTATAA
>NC_033796.1:75347938-75348273 GCF_001876935.1 Asparagus officinalis
ATATTATAGTATAATATAATAAGCATGTTGATAATAACTCTATATTAATTATATTTAATATATTATATTAAAACTTTCTCAAACTGCTACAGTATTCCCGCCCTTTTTTAATTCTCCTGTTTTGAATTTTCGGGGTGCTACAGTAACTCGCCTGCTACAGTACCATTTTCGAACTGCTACAGCAACCAATCTGCTACGGTAACGTTTTAATTTATTATCTGCTGCAGTGATGATGCTACAGTAAATCTACTGTAGCATTTACTGTGGCATGAATAGTGACTCTTTGTTTCTCCCTACTGTAGCATTTACTGTAGCATGAATAGTGACTCTTTTTT
>NC_033796.1:75349273-75349586 GCF_001876935.1 Asparagus officinalis
CTCCATTCATTAAAATCGGGATCCACATTCACATGGGTTGGGGAGTGGTTAGGAATTGAAATGAGTGGATGGGAATATGACACCTCACTACCAATCACAAAAGTTTTGTTTGATCAAGCATACCTATTTTTCTATATATATATGGACAAATTTTTAAAAATACCTATTTTTAAAATTTATATAGCAAAATCGGCCATTTCTGAAAAAATGAGCAGTTTTGCTCGGGAGGAGTTTTTCAAAATGCACGGGACTAGTAGTCCCATGCATTTCCTTTTTCTTTTCATTTCACGCACTCCTGGTTATAATACACGGG
>NC_033796.1:75350586-75350893 GCF_001876935.1 Asparagus officinalis
TGAGTGGAAGTCCACTCATATGTTGGTGTATATCTGGCTTCTGAATTCTGTAGTCCAGCCAATTGCTGCTACAGTGGATGGTCTTGGGAGAGTGCATGATGTCTGGGAGAAGCTGAGGAGGACCTACGATGGGGTGGGAAATAACCTGAGGGTATTCCAGATCGAGAAAGAGATCAACGCTACAGTCCAGGGAGAGAGGACTGTATAGGAGTATGCCACAGAGCTGGAGCGCTTGTGGCTCGATCACGATCACTTCTCGCCCCTGGCAAGCTGCAAGGACCCGGGGTGCAAGGAACGCGAGGCCTCT
>NC_033796.1:75351893-75352194 GCF_001876935.1 Asparagus officinalis
CACTATTCGAGTGGATTTGACCAGCATTGATGAACCGCATTTATGAGCTCGCAGGTTGATTTGGCGTCTTTCCGCTCATTCGTACTGTGATTGGCCGTTTGGCGTGCTTGGAGCACTGTGCCTTCTCCTTTTCCGGTCAGGGGAGATGGGGAAGTAGGTGCACAGTACTCGAGTGGGCCTGGCCAACTTGCCGAGCGCTGGCGGCTCCGGCTCCCGACTCGGACTGGTGAGGTGAACCGCATTTATGAGTGTTCAGGTGGATCCGACACCTGTCCGATCACTCGTACTGTAAGCGGCCATT
>NC_033796.1:75353194-75360600 GCF_001876935.1 Asparagus officinalis
AAAAGTTGTAACTCAAGATGACAATGGAATCAATAACAAAGAAACCTACGATTTTCCCCGCGAACAATATTCAACCATGCGTCGGGAATAAGCGTCGCCAAAAGTGCAATTTGTTGTAGTGGTATTACACACGAAGGAACCCCCAAAGTTAAGGAATCCAAGATTAGTGGACTTATGCATGAATATGAGTTATTTCAAATGCTTCCAAATGAATCAATTGATGCTATGTTTTCTCGCTTCACTAACATTATCAATGAATTGCATGGTCTTGACAAGAAATTGACTATTCAAGAGATGAACTACAAGATACTTTGTTCATTGACTCTGATGTGGGAACCCAAGGCGACGGCTATAGAAGAAGCTCATGACCTTACCATTTTACCCCTCGATGGCCTCATCGGAAAGCTAAAGGTCCATGAGAAGAAGCTCAAGGGAAAGGAGAAGGAGGAAGTGCCCTCACGGGAAGTCGAGGAGCCATCACCAAAATTAAAGACCATAGCTCTCAAAGGAGCTAGTGATTACTCCTCTCCGTCATCGGATAGTGAAGTGGATTTTTCTAGAGAAGTGGCTCATCTCTCTAGAAGAATCTCTAGACTCATAAAAATGAATAAGAAATTTAACCCCCGATCTAACAACAAATTTTCTTCACGTGTAGGAAAATGTTTCGAATGCAATGAACCGGGCCACATCGCTAAGGATTGCCCCAAGCTCAAGGAGAAGTATATGAAGTACAAGAAGAAGAAGGCTATGTACGCCAGATGGGAAGAATCTGAACCAAGTGATTCGGATAGTAATGAAGAAGGAGCCAAACTTGCTCTTCATGATCCCAACATTTGTTTCATGGCCCTTGAACATGAGGTAATATCCGACACCGAGAGTGAATCCTTCTACATGCAATGTGATCTAGCTACGGCTCTAGAAGAATTGAACATTGAATTCAAAAGAATGTCCAAAGAATTTTCTTCTTTTAAAAAGTTGCATGCTTCTTGTGATATCAAACTAGAACAACTACAAACCTCTCTTGCACTAAAAGATGAATTGCTAGGAGATCTCGATTTCGAGAATAAGCAATTAAGATCAAAGATTGAAAGACTAGAAATTGAGAGTGGTAGGACTAGACCCACTCATGTTTATTATAATCATCATGGTAGAAATAGATTTCATAGATCTCATGCTCATGCACACAAAAGAAATTTTGTGTGCACATATTGTATGAAACATGGACACATTTCTACTCATTGTAGGATTAAAGACAACCATGATTTTTATGGAATGATATGGGTACCCAAAGGTACCAAGACTACTAACCACCAAGGACCTAAGACTTGGGTACCTAAAGTTACTACATCTTCATCTTCATCTTTTGTAGGGAACATCACGGCAACGACGTAAGGAGATGTGGTACCTTGATAGTGGTTGCTCACATCATATGACGGGCAACAAAGAGTTATTTGTAACCCTATCAAGGATTGAAGGAGGTAGCATCTCCTTCGGTGGTGGTGAGAAAGGTAAAATCATTGGTGTAGGTTCTATTGGTAAGAAACCCTCACCCGTTATAGAAGATATTTATTTGGTAAATGGTTTGAATCATAATCTTCTAAGCATTAGCCAATTGAGTGATAAAGGTTTTGATATTTCCTTTAAACCGAATAAATGCATCATTAGTATGAATGAAAAAATTGTTTTTATTGCTAATCGCAAATCTAATGTATACATTTTTGAGATGAATGAACTAGTAAATTAAGATGTGAAGTGCCTTGCGGCAATTGATGAAAACCCTTGGATTTGGCACAAGAGACTTGGACATGCAAATATGGAATTGATATCAAAATTGTCTAAGAGAAATCTTGTAAAAGGGTTACCTGGCTTGCACTTCATCAAAGATACCACATGTGAGGATTGTGCCAAAGGTAAACAAACAAAATCTTCCTTCAAATCCATCAATGAGGTATCGACTTCTAACCCTTTGCAATTACTTCATCTTGATTTGTTTGGTCCTATGCGTGTTACCTCTCTTGGAGGCAAACACTATGTTTTTGTGATTATTGATGATTTCTCTCGTTTTACATGGACAATATTTCTTGCAAATAAAAATGATTACTTTGAAGAATTTTCTAATCATGTCAAACGAATTGAAAATGAAAAAGATTTGAAAGCTGTGAAAATTAGAAGTGATCATGGAGGTGAATTTCAAAATGATTTTTTCTATGAATATTGTGCTCATCATGATATAACTCACATGTTTTCCGCTCCTAGAACACCACAACAAAATGGTGTTGTTGAACAAAAAAATCGCACCATACAAGAGATGGCACGCACTATGCTAAATTCTTTTGATTTGCCAAAATATTTTTGGGCGGAAACCGTCAATACGGCTTGCCATGTTTTAAATCGTGTTTTGATTAGACCAAAGCTTAAGAAAACTTCCTATGAACTATTTTATGGAAAAACTCCTTTTATTGGTTATTTTCGTATCTTTGGTTGCAAATGTTTTATTTTAAATACAAAAGATCACCATGATAAATTTGATTCCAAAATTGATGTTGGTATTTTCTTAGGTTATGCACCTCGAAGTAAGGCTTATAGGGTCTTCAATAAACGAAGTCTCGTTGTTGAAGAATCTATAAACATTACTTTTGATGGGACTAATGTTGGTTCTCAAGTTGTTTTACCTAGGAAAGATGATGATGATGATGTTGAGGGAGGATTGGACTTTTTACAAATTGTTCGCGGGAAAAATCATGTCTTTCTTTATTGTTGATTCCATTGTCATCTTAAATAACAGATTTTTGAGTTACAAAAGATCCGGTCTTTTTATAAGATCCGGTTACAACGAAAATCAAAGAAAATAAAAGAAAGATTACAACTTTCTCCTTTTGTGTCGAATGAATCACGAGCTCCTGTTTTGCGGTCGCTCGCTTTGTGGGTTCTTCGCATGCGCCGGGGTTTATCCGTGGACCACCGCGCGATCTAGATCCGGTCGGATCTACGCAGTACGACGGGTATTATTTCACGAATGAAATAATAGCCGGGGGGGATTGGTTCACCAAGAAAACAATCGCCCAAATCTCGGGATCAAAGGCCAAGCTTTGATCCAGAGTGTGCCTTGTTTGCGTCGAAAATTGTTGTATTCATTGCTGTATTCATTACAACTTTAGTCGTTACAATGAAATCAAAATGAAAACAAAAAGTTACAACTCTCGTCAAAACAAACACAGAGATCGTTTATCGGTCTTCTGCTTGCGTGGGTCTTTTGCCTGTGACGGGGACGTCGATATCCGTGGACTACCTGGCACTCTGATCTGTTCCGAAAAATCGGACAGAGCTTCGTCGATCCGCGAGGAGATCTAGAAGCCTGAAGCGTCTATCTCGGCTAAAACGAGATATCTGCTCTTCTTAGTGATTACCGGCGAAGGGTAATACTAAGGAACGGGCACGGGTGATGAAGAATCTGATGAAGACCTCTCCTCTGTTGAAGCGCTCGACCACTCTTCACTGCAGCAGGGCTTCGCCAACTCTCCAAAAAATCCAGATCTTGAAAAATGAGGCCTTAGGTGGCTATTTATAGGCAATGGGAGCGCCTAGGGTGCCTAGACACCCCTGGGGTGTCTAGGCAAAGCCTAGACACCCCTGGGTGTCTCGGCTTGGCCCGAGACACCCCTGGGGTGTCTCGGAATTTCTGAGACACCCCTTGGGGTGTTTTGGAATTCCTGAGACTCCGTTGAGGTGTATTCGATTGTTTTCGCCGTAAATTCTTCGTCTGAACTCGGATTTGAGTGATTCCAAGTGCGTTGGATGCTTGACGAAGAGTTCGATCCGCTCTGGTGGTTGGACTATCTGTAGAGTGATCGAGACATGAAAGGCATTGTCCTTTTTGTGAACATCGCCGGGTTCCCGATTGGCCCGGGTCTTCGTTGTTCCGAAATCCTATCAGCTCACGTAGTTTGTCGATTCACTTCAAACGTTCATCGACGTCAATTGGACTCCTGTGGATCAGATAGTGATGTTCATCGTCGCTCTTTAACACTGAACCGTTCGTGGAGACCTATAGGCAATTTTCGATGCCTACAGATACCCCCTCCAAAGTGTTCCGGACTCGTTTCTTTTATAGAAGAGGCTAGAATACTTTGGATGTGATTGGTCTAGCCTTCAGTCGGCGTAAGGACCTGTAGTTAGCTTTAACTCTTGGCTCCTTCGATTTTCGGTCTATTCGAAGCTTTGACAAATAGTCGAAGTTCTTCCGGCGCTGCGTTTATCGCTTGGCCGTCGTCGAAGTCTCGAGTCTGCAGCTGATGAATTGAGTTTGGCTCGTGTCATTGAGTTGACTTTGAACTACCTCCGTCACATTGTGTTGATTTAGGGTTTCAGATCATCGTGTGTTGACTTTTTGTCGTAACGCGTTTGACTGGCGTTGACTTAGGGTTACGCGTTGACCGGCGTTGACCTTAGGGTTTCGAATCGTCGAACGTTGACTTTGGTCGCAACGCAATGACTGACGTTGACCTAGGGTTACGTGTTGACCGGCGTTGACCCTAGGGTTTTGAATCGTCAAATGTTGACTCTGATCGCAACGCGTTGACTGGCGTTGACCTAGGGTTACGCGTTGACCGGCATTGACCCTAGGGTTTCGAATCGTCAAACGTTGACTCTGATTGCAACGCGTTGACTGGCGTTGACCTAGGGTTATGCGTTGACCGGTGTTGACCCTAGGGTTTCGCGTCGTCAAACGTTGACTTTTTGGTCGCAACGCGTTGACTGGCGTTGACCTAGGGTTACGCGTTGACCGGCGTTGATCCTAGGGTTTTGAATCGTCGAACGTTGACTTTTGTCGCAACGCGTTGACTGGCGTTGACCTAGGGTTACGCGTTGACCGGCGTCGACCCTAGGGTTTCGAATCGTCAAACGTTGACTCTTTGGTCGCAACGCGTTGACTGGCGTTGACCTAGGGTTACGCGTTGACCGGCGTTGACCCTAGGGTTTCGAATCGTCAAACGTTGACTCTGATTGCAACGCGTTGACTGGCGTCGTGTTGTTGAGTTATCCTTAAGAATATTTATGAAAACATTCTCCAGGAACTTCTCAACGAGAATTAGGAAACAGTTTATACTCATATACCTTATTGGAGTATTAATTCTTTCATTGCAACGCATTGATTGGCGTTGACCTAGGGTTACGCGTTGACCGGCGTTGACCCTAGGGTTTGAGTCGGGCTAGCATGCGGATTTTTTTTTAAGTCCGCTCCTATGTGACGTTTAAGCTAAAAGAGTTAACCCTTTTAGTGCTACGATATTGAATACGTAGACTTCGTCTTTCTCACGGGAATAGACTACCCGGCGACGCGTGTTAGGCGTTGACTTTAGGATTTTTGGCTAATCCCCAGCCTTCAACGGATTTGATTAGCCTTTACCGACTACCGTTTGAGTCGGGCTAGCATGCGGATTGTCTAAATCTGTTCCGCATGTGACGTTGTGCTAAGAGAGTTAACGCTCTTAGTGCTACGATATTGAATACGTAGACTTCGTCTTTCTTACGGGAATAGACTACCCGGCGACGCGTGTTAGGCGTCGACTTTGGGATTTTTGGCTAACCCCCAGCCTTCAACGGATTTGATTAGCATTTACCGACTACCGTTTGAGTCGGGCTTACATGCGGATTGTCTAAATCCGTTCCGCATGTGATGTTGTGCTAAGAGAGTTAACGCTCTTAGTGCTACGATATTGAATACGTAGACTTCGTCTTTCTTACGGGAATAGACTACCCGGCGAAGCGTGTTAGGCGTTGACTTTGGGATTTTTGGCTAACACCCAGCCTTCAACGGATTTGATTAGCCTTTACCGACTACCGTTTGAGTCGGGCTAGCATGCAGATTGTCTAAATCCGTTCCGCATGTAACGTTGTGCTAAGAGAGTGAATTCTCTTAGACTTGGTGCTACGACTTCGAATACGTAGACTTCACCATTGTTACGGGAATAGGCTACCCGGCAACGTGTATTAGACGTTGACTTATCCCTTGTTAGGCTTCGGGATAAAATTCCCCAAGTTTAGACCTTGGTGTCTTTTTCAATCGGCGAAAGACTAAACCGGCCATGTGTGTTAGACATATACTTTGGGATTTTTGGCAAACCCCCAGCCTTCAATGGGTTTGATGTGCCTTTACCGATCACCGTTTGAATTGGGCTAGCATGCGGATTGTCTAAATCCGTTCTGCATGTAACGTTGTGCTGAGAGAGTGAATTCTCTAAGACTTTGTGCTATGATTTTGAATACATAGGTTTCGCCCTTGTTACGGGAATAGGCTCCCCGGCAACACGTATTAGGTGTTGACTCATCCCTACTTAGGCTTCAGGATAAAATTCCCCAAGTTTAGACCTTGGTGTCTTTTTCAATCGGTGAAAGACTAAACCGGCAACGCGTGTTAGGCGCTGACTCATCCCTTCTTAGGCTTCGGGATGAAATTCCCCAGACTGGAATTCTGGTGTCTTCTTCAATCGGTAAAAGACTAAACCGGCAACGCGTGTTAGGCGCTGACTCATCCCTTCTAAGGCTTCGGGATAAAATTCCCCAGACTGGAATTCTGGTGCTATCTCCCGACACTGAGGAAGAAGAATTTTATATTCTATCTTCAGCTGGAAAGGAGACTCGAGGTGGGATCTCCACTCCTAGAATCCAAAAAGATGAAACTAAGAGTGGGATCTCCACTCCGAGAATCGACAAGATTCGGATAACCCTAACTGTCAGAAGGTTTGATTACCGAACTAAAGATGAATTTCTCATTTATCGAGAGTGAATTGTGGTTTTGGTCCTAACTGTAGGAATGTTTGACCAAACGGGGGTTTGAGATGACCCTAACTGTAGGAAGGTTTGATCACTCGCTAAGAGTGGGATCTCCACTCCGAGAATCGACAAGATTCGGATAACCCTAACTGTCAGAAGGTTTGATTACCGAACTAAAGGTGAATTTCTCGTTTATCGAGAGTGAATTTATGGTTTTGGTCCTAACTGTAGGAATGTTTGACCAAGCAGGAGTTTGAGATGACCCTAACTGTAGGAAGGTTTGATCACTCGAATTGAAAGTGGACCTCTCGTTCATGGAAGGAATCGAGAGAGGAATTTGGCTTTGGCCCTAACTTTTATAGGTTTGACCTGAAAGCAAAGAAAGTGGAATACAGGTAGCAAAGAAAGTGCCAACTCGTATTATCACTCAAAAGAAGACTTTAATGCTAGGTGATTAGGACCTAACATATTGAGTCTGAGAATTGCCAATGACTGGCGGATAGAAATTTTGGTGAATCCACCGTCGATTAATTTGATCAGCGGATGGTTTGGTGAGGAAAGATTAACCTATCAGAGGATTGGATCTCATCTCACAAAAATAACTCATAAGAGTTAGAGAATTTTGATAATAA
>NC_033796.1:75361823-75365055 GCF_001876935.1 Asparagus officinalis
ATCGATTCCCATTCTTTCGGGTAAGGACACGGAATGCCGGTCTTCTTTACCTCTTGAGCAGACATTAAAGCGTTAATTTTGCTCTCGAGGTCCTTCATCTTTTCGTCCTCATCTATATCCTGTTTTGGACAATTTTTGAGAGGAATAATACGGCCACCCCCAGTGTTATCATCATTGGTGGGTCCACCCCCAACGTCGTTATTTTTAGTGGGGTCACCCCCAGTATTTTTGGGCGGTGCGTCGGTCATGATGATTTCGTCCACTTCCGGATCGCTGTCAACTACGGCGTTCTGGGTGCGACGGCTGGATTCAACTAGCTGATTTGATAAAGCTCGGATCTGTTGGTCGTGCATTTGTCTCATCTCCTGCATAGCCATTTCCATTTCGATTTTGAATGCTTCTTTCTGCTTGGCTAGAGCATCCTCAATGATTTTGGCTATTTGCTCGGTGTTGATCATGAACACTTCTCGAGCTTGTCCTATACTAGACGTTGTATCGTCGGAGGCGAGTGCGGAATAAGAATCTGAAAGTTCGTCATCGGAACGGATTCCTTCATGGATCCCATGGTAATCGTTATATCCGACGGCTTCTAGCTGAAGCTGAGCTATTCCCGAATTGACTCTGCTTCCTGGAGAGAAATTAGGGTCGGAATCACTTGAAACAATTGGAGATTTTCCCTTGTTGACCATGTTGATGGTAACTTCTGGGAATTCATCATCTCGAGTAACCGATCCTCTTTGGTGGAAACGCCGGAGATTCTCTCGAATATCGAGACCCTCTGCGGAGCGGTCTTGGGGCAGCTACACGTTGATAATACTGTCCTGATAATTTTGATACACGGACAGTGAGAGTCCGCTTCCCGGGTACTTCTCTTTCGAGATTTATTCGTACCCCCAACCTGATAGTACAACTCATCGACGTTGCAGTCGGAGTAACCTATCGGCTGCTCACATGGATTCTCAGATATAACACGTTCGTCTGTCTGACGTGTTTTCTTCTGAGTAAACATTGCCTTGTTGGCGTCTGCAAGAGTCGCGCGTTTGGAATCACACCTTTGTGAGGGTGAAACCTTAACGGGCTCCTGATTTTTTGCACGCACCGCCAAGCGGGCCGTTGCAGAAATCCCTTTGTTAGGAGGTCGCGTACGACCCCCAGTCCGGATGTTGGCTCGAAGCTCCTTCGACGATCTCCAGCTTTCCTTAACAAGCGCTTTTCCTCGATTCTCGGGTAGAGCACCGATACGATCCTTCAGAGGAATCCTAAACTTGAGGAAATCCACGCTGTGGTAGGGCTTTACCGGAGGTTCGGGATCTAAAGTTGACGAAGGCCGAAGAGCAACGTCGCCTGCTTTTGCCTTAGGCGCTGATTTGGCCTTTGGCACCCAAACTTGTTTGGATCTTGGCGATCTCTTAACTGCCTTTTCCTTTTGCATTTCTTGTGCTTTTCGCACAAGGGTCCGGGCATGCGCAAGCAAGGTGCGGTGCTTCTGGATTCGCTCCTCGAGAGTAGAACGGGTTCTTTTGACACGAACCCATTCGTTCGTTTCTATCTTGGAGGAGGAGTTGGTTGTTCGCCGTTGTTGTTCCCGGCGCTGCCTGGATTTTAGATCCACATTATAGCGGATCCCGTCCATCGGCTCCAAAGCCTTGGCCAGCTGACGAGCAAGGCGTTGACGCCGTCTTTGGCGTGCTCTCTTTGACAATGCTGGAGCGTCTTCAGTAGCCATCTCCTCGGCGGAGGAGAAGTCCGGATCTGCGGTCTCGACCACGTTGGACGACGCAGGGACGTCACGTGGTGCAAGTGCAGCGGCGGCAATGGGGTCTTGGATCTTCGAGCCGAAGGTCCTGCGAACATTTCTGGAAGAGGATGCCTTCCTGCGCCTGTTCGGAGAGGCGGATCTGGAACGTCGCATGGTGCGGGCGCAGCGGCGGCAATGGGATCTTGGATCTTCGAGCCGAAGGTCCCGCGAACATTTCTGGAAGAGGATGCCTTCCTGCGCCTGTTCGGAGAGGCGGATCTGGAGGAGGAGGAAGAGAGGTACTCTTCAAACTTTTGTCGATCGAACTTGTATTCGATCTCTTCATTCACCCGGATCTCGAATGCCGGTTGCGTCACGACAGCCTCGGCAGCGAGGCCGTTGGCTCCCACTGTGGTCGCCAGCTTGTTTGCGTCGAAAATTGTTGTATTTATTGCTGTATTCATTACAACTTTAGTCGTTACAATAAAATCAAAATGAAAACAAAAAGTTACAACTCTCGTCAAAACAAACGCAGAGATCGTTTATCGGTCTTCTGCTTGCGTGGGTCTTTTGCCTATGACGGGGACGTCGATATCCGTGGACTACCTGGCACTCTGATCTGTTCCGGAAAATCGGACAGAGCTTCGTCGATCCGCGAGGAGATCTAGAAGCCTGAAGCGTCTATCTCGGCTAAAACGAGATATCTGCTCTTCTTAGTGATTACCGGCGAAGGGTAATACTAAGGAACGGGTACGGGTGATGAAGAATCTGATGAAGACCTCTCCTCTGTTGAAGCGCTCGACCACTCTTCACTACAACAGGGCTTCGCCAACTCTCTAAAAAATCCAGATCTTGAAAAATGAGGCCTTAGGTGGCTATTTATAGGCAATGGGAGCGCCTAGGGTGCCTAGACACCCCTGGGGTGCTTAGACACCCCTGGGGTGTCTTGGCCGAGACACCCTTGGGGTGTCTAGACTTTTCCTAGACACCCCTGGGGTGTTTCGACTTTCCCGAGACACCCCGGGTGTCCCAACTCAGCCTGAGACGCTCCGTTGCGTATGTTTGATTGTTTTCGCCGTAAATTCTTCGTCCGAACTCGGATTTGAGTGATTCCAAGTGCGTTGGATGTTTGACGAAGAGTTCGATCCGTTCCGGTGGTTGGACTATCTATAGAGTGATCGAGACATGAAGGGCATCATCCTTTTTGTGAACATCGCCGGGTTCCCGATTGGCCCGGGTCTTCGTTGTTCCGAAATCCTATCAGCTCACGTAGTTCGTCGATTCACTTCAATCGTTCATTGACGTCAATTAGACTCCTGTGGATCGGATAGTGACGTTCATCGTCGCTCTTTAATACTGAACCGTTCGTGGAGACCTATAGGCAATTTTCGATGCCTACATGCCTGCGTAGATCTGAGATTATAGGGTGACCTTGGCAGATGCACGCTTGAAGGTTACATTTGGGTCCATGATTGTGATGAAGGGCGTCAGAAA
>NC_033796.1:75365292-75388219 GCF_001876935.1 Asparagus officinalis
GCGAATGGATGTATTCTGTTGCTTGCGTGCGATTCGTCAACCTCGTCGCCTCGTTGGTTCGTCGGTTTGTGCCGAGCTATGCTAAGGGACCTATAAGCAATTTTATATGCCTACAGATACCCCCTCCAAAGTATTTCAGCCTCGTTCTTTTATAGAAGAGTCTGGAATACTTTGGATATGATTGTCCCATTCTTCGATTGGTTACGAAGGGATATTTGGAGTGGCTTCCATTCTTGATTCCTTCAGTCCCCCAGGCTGTTCGGTGCTTTGTCGAATGTCTGTAAGGGTTCCGGTGCTGCATTTATTGTCTGACCGTCTGTCGGAATTTTGAATTTAAAGTCGATTCTTGATTTTCTGACTTTTAACTCGTGCTTGTTGGTTCAACACAGAACTGACCCTCGAATGTCGGCGTTGAGTCTTTATTTGCGACGCGTTGTCCGGCGTAGTGTTGTTGAGTTATCCTTAAGAATATTTAGAAAAAATATTCTCCAGGAACTTCTCAACCAAAAATAGGGAACAGTTTATACTCATATACGTTATTGGAGTATTAAGAAGCAGTTTATACTCGTATACTTTTCGGAGTATTGATTCTTTCATTGCAACGCATTGATCGGCGTTGACCTAGGGTTACGCGTTGACCGGCATTGACCCTAGGGTTTCGAATGTCGTACGTTGACTGTTTGGTCGCAACGCGTTGACTGGTGTTGACCTAGGATTACGCGTTGACCAGCGTTGACCCTAGGGTTTTGAACATCGTGCGTTGACTTTTTTATCGCAACGCGTTGAATGGCGTTGACCTAGGGTTACGCGTTGACCGGCGTTGACCCCAGGGGTTTGAACGTCGTACGTTGACTTTTTCATCGCAACGCGTTGAATGGCGTTGACCTAGGGTTACGCGTTGTAGGGCGTTGACCCTAGGGTTTCGAACGTCGTTGGATGCTCAAGTCACGAGACCAACTAATGAAGCTGATGCGTCAGTGACTTTCGTATTTATAGGATTTTTGGCAAACCCTCAGCCATCAACGGGTTTGATAAGCCTTTACCGACTACCGTTTGAGTCGGGCTAGCATGCGGATTGTCTTAATCCGTTGCGCACGTGACGTTGTTCTAAGAGAGTTAACGCTCTTAGTGCTACGATCTTGAATACGTAGACTTCATCTTTCTCCTGTGAAAAGACTAAACAGCAACGTGTATCAGACGTTGACTTAGGATTTTTGGCAAATCCTCAGCCTTCAACGGATTTGACATGCTTTTACCGATCACCGTTTGAATCGGGCTTACATGCGGATTGTCTAGATCCGTTCCGCATGTGACGTTGTGCTAAGAGAGTTAACGCTCTTAGTGCTACGATATTGAATACGTAGACTTCGTCTTTCTCCTGTGAAAAGACTAAACAGCAACGTGTATCAGACATTGACTTAGGATTTTTGGCAAATCCGCTTAGACGCTCTTATGATGAGAAGCTGTCTGAATTCAGTCAGCAGGTTCTTAGCCATGGGCTTGATGTATGATTTTATTTGCTGAAAACCTTGACATTTGATTCTCTTTAGTGGAATTGGTTTTTATCTTTATCTTTATTATGATTCCTCATCACGTTTGAAATGATTGACCATAATACTCATAGGATTTTTGGCAAACCCCCAGCCTTTAACGGGTTTGATTAGCCTTTACCGACTACCGTTTGAGTCGGGCTAGCATGCGGATTGTCTAAATCCGTTCTGCATGTCACGTTGTGCTAAGAGAGTAAATTCTCTGAGACTTTGTGCTATGATATTGAATACATAGACTTCGCCATTGTTACGGGAATAGGCTACCCGGCGACACGTGTTAGGTATTGGCTTTAGGATTTTTAGCTAACCCCCAGCCTTTAACAGATTTGATTAGCCTTTACCGACTACCGTTTGAGTCGGGCTAGCATGCGGATTGTTTAAATCCGTTCCGCATGTGACGTTGTGCTAAGAGAGTGAATTCTCTGAGACTTTGTGCTATGATGTTGAATACATAGGCTTCGCCATTGTTACGGGAATAGGCTACCCGGCAACACGTGTTAGGTGTTGACTTTATCCCTACTTAGGTTTCGGGATAAAATACCCCAGAATCAGACTCTGGTGTCTTTTTCTACGGCGAAAGACTAAACCGGCGACGCGTGTTAGGCGTCGGCATATCCTTTCTTAGGATTCAGGATGAAATTCCCCATGCGTGTAAGGCATGGATTGTGGTGTTATTAATAACAACCTGTCACAATGTCGAATATGTGAACGGGTGTTCTTTTTAAACGGTTAAGAACTAACCGGCAGCGCGTGTCAGGCGCAGACTTATCCTTGCTTAGGTTTCAGGATAGAATACCCCAGAATCAAACTCTGGTGTCTTTTTGTACGGAAAAAGACTAAACCGGCAGCGCGTGTTAGGCGCAGACTTATCCCTGCTTAGGATTCGGGATAAACTTCCTAGTACCTGTGAGGCACAGATTTTGAGAGTTGAAAAAGGTGGTGTCTTCTCTTGGGGCAAAGACGAACCCGAAATAGGAGAGGAAGAATTTTATATTCTATCTCCCGACACTGAAGAAGAAAAATTTTATATTCTATCTTCAGGAAAGGAGACTCGAGGTGGGATCTCCACCCCCAGAATCCGGAAAGGTGAAACTAAGAGTGGGATCTCCACTCCGAGAATCAAAAAGATTCGGATAACCCTAACTGTCGGAAGGTTTGATTATCGAACTAAAGATGAATTTCTCGTTTATCGAGAGTGAATTGTGGTTTTGGTCCTAACTGTAGGAAGGTTTGACCAAGTGGGAGGTTTGAGGTGACCCTAACTGTAGGAAGGTTTGATCACTCGATTTGAAAGTGGACCTCTCGTTCATTGGAGGAATCGAGAGGGGATTTTGACTGTGGTCCTAACTGTAAGAAGGTTTGACCAAGTGGGTGTTTTGAGACAATCCTAACTGTAGGAAGGTTTGATCGCTCAATTTGTGGACCTCTCGTTCATTGGGGGAATCGAGAGGGGATTTTGACTGTGGTCCTAACTGTAAGAAGGTTTGACCAAGTGGGTGTTTTGAGACAATCCTAACTGTAGGAAGGTTTGATCGCTCAATTTGTGGACCTCTCGTTCATTGGGGGAATCGAGAGGGGATTTTGACTGTGGTCCTAACTGTAAGAAGGTTTGACCAAGTGGGTGTTTTGAGACAATCCTAACTGTAGGAAGGTTTGATCGCTCAATTTGTGGACCTCTCGTTCATTGGGGGAATCGAGAGGGGATTTTGACTGTGGTCCTAACTGTAAGAAGGTTTGACCAAGTGGGTACTTTACGTCCAGACTCTAACAGAGAGAGTGTTGAGTGCATAGACATGGTGAGAATGGGAGTTCTTATTCATTACATTGCTGTGGTTTTGGGAACTTCCCATTACATAAATCGTCCACCCCCAGTTTCCTCTGCGGAACTGGTTCGGACATTATTATCAGTTAACTAACCGGGTTATCCTTAAGAATATTAGCTTAATATTCTCCAGGAACTTCCCGTCAAAAGTGGGGAAACAGTTTAGACTCATATACCTATTGGAGTATCAGGGAGTAGTTTAACCTCTTATACCGGTCGGAGGATTGAGAAACAGTTTATACTCGTATACTCTTTGGAGTTTTGAGAAGCAGTTTATACTCTTATACTTATCGGAGTCTGCCATTCTCAATTGGCTTACCTCAGCGTTATGACGCCAGCTTCAACCAAGGTCTGAATGCTATTCTTGAGAGCAAAGCAATCCTTGGTGGGATGAACGACCCTCCTGTGGTATGCACAGTACTTTGGGTCCGTAGTGTTGTCAGCTTGTGATCGGGTCCCGACAATTCATCGCCTTGTTCCGGAACCTCTTGACGAAGGTGTCGACCAACTCCCCTTCCTTTTGTTTCTCGTCGAGCAACGTTCCGATGGATATTTCGGTGTTGTCGTCGAAGAAGTTAGCGAGGAACTTAGTCTCCATGTCGTCCCAGCTGTTCCCGCTTCCTGGCTTGAGGCGACGATACCAATCGAAGGCGGCTCCGCAAAGAGTGCCAACGAAGGACCGTACCATCAGAGGCTCATTACCAGAGATAACACCCAGGTGCGATTTGAAGTAAATCAAATGCTGAGTGGGTGAACCCTTCCCATCAAACGGCGTGAAGTTGATTAAGTTGAACTTCGCCGGATATGGGATTGATTCCCATTCTCTCGGGTATGGACAAGGAATGCCAGTCTTCTTTATCTCTTGAGCGGAAATCAACGTATTGATTTTTCTCTCAAGATTTTTGATTTTCAGACTTTCACCCGAGTTTTCGTCGGCACGATTCTGAGGTGGAAGCGTGGTGTTGTGACTAGCATCCTCATTGCCACCCCCCTGCATTAACGAGAGGGTATTGGCATTTGCGAGCTTCATCCGCATCCGCCTTGCTGGTTCGTCAATGCTTGGATTTGTTGGTCATGCATTTCTCTCATGTTCTGCATGGCCATCTGCATTTCGAACCTGAAGCTCTCCTGTTGCTTGGCTAAGGCGTCTTCGAGCATCTTGGCCACTTGTTCCGCGCTTATCATGAATGACTCGCAGGGTTGTCCATCGCTGGACACTGTATTATCTGATGCAATTGCAGAGCAGGCATCTGATTCTTCATCTTCTGAAGGTGTTCTTGTCCAAACCCTACCATAAGTTCCTCGTGTAATGGCTCCGGACTGCAGATGAGTTCTAGGCCGGGATGCTTTCAGGATTGACTCGAGATTATCCCGTGCCGATGTCCCTCTGCTGGTCATGTTGGTGGTGACCCTCGGAAATTCTCCGTCTTCAATTACCCTTCTTCTTTGTCGGAAGCGCCTAGACCTTGGTTTTGGCGTTTCGGTACTAAGTCTTTCGAAAACCGAAACTCTTTCGGGGACCGCCTTGATGCAGTCGCACTCAGACAATACTGCCCGAATGAGTTTGGAACAGGGGCATTGAGTTTCCTGTTCTCGGGGACTCTTCTTCCTGGTTTTACTCGTACCCCCAGCACGATAGTACAACTCGTCTGCTTGACGATCGGAGTAACCTATCGTGTGTTGGCACGACTTCTCAGGTATAATGCTATCGTCGTCAGACGATAACGTTTCCTTCTGAGGGGGAATTACCTTCTTCAGACTTTCGAGAGTCACGCGCCTCGAAACGCGCCTTTGTGGGCGTGAATTCTCAACGGGCTCCTGGACTTCAATGCGCAAGGTAGTGCGCTTGGGTGCCATGTTTTCTTTGTCATGTTGAGGGTTGCGGCGACCCCCAGTATGTTGATTCGTTCGGGACTTCTTCATTGGCCCCAAACGTTCCTGGACTAGAGCTTTGCCTCGTTCCTTGGGAAGTGGACCGAGGTGCTCCAAGACTGACTTCCTTTTCTGGGATGGTCCTGCGGGATCTCCCGGGGTAGTTGTGGAAATCGGCGGTCTGGATTGATTCGCCGAAGGTTGCACTTTCGACGGCCGCAGTTGCTGCTTTTTGGTCTGAACCGCCGCTTCAGACTTCGGCCTCCAAACGATATGGGTACCCAAAGGTACCAAGACTACTAACCACCAAGGACCCAAGACATGGGTACCTAAAGCTACTACACCTTCATCTTCTTCTTTTGTAGGGAACGTCACGGCAACGACGTAAGGAGATGTGGTACCTTGATAGTGGTTGCTCACATCATATGACGGGCAACAAAGAGTTATTTGCAACCCTATCAAGGATTGAAGGAGGCAATGTCTCCTTCGGTGGAGGTGAGAAAGGCAAAATCGTTGGTATTGGCTCCATTGGTAAGAAACCCTCACCCATAATAGAAGATGTTTATTTAGTAAGTGGTTTGAATCATAATCTTCTTAGTATTAGTCAATTGAGTGATAAAGGTTTTGATATTTCTTTTAAACCGGACAAATGCATCATTAGTATGGATGGAAAAATTGTTTTCATTGCAAATCGCAAGTCTAATGTTTACATTTTTGAGATGAATGAGTTAGTGAATCAAGATGTAAAGTGTCTTGCGGCAATTGATGAAAATCCTTGGATTTGGCACAAGAGACTTGGACATGCAAATATGGAGCTAATCTCAAAATTGTCTAAGAAGAATCTTGTGAAAGGGCTACCTAACTTGCACTTCATAAAAGATACAATTTGTGAGGATTGTGCCAAAGGTAAACAAACAAAGTCTTCTTTCAAATCCATCCATGAGGTATCGACTTCTAAACCCTTGCAATTACTTCATCTTGATTTATTTGGTCCTATGCGTGTTACCTCTCTTGGAGGCAAACACTATGTTTTTGTGATTATTGATGATTTTTCTCGTTTTACATGGACAATATTTCTTGCAAAGAAAAATGATTGTTTTGAAGAATTTGCTAATCATGTTAAAAGAATTGAAAATGAAAAGGATTTGAAAGTTGTTAAAATAAGAAGTGATCATGGTGGTGAATTTCAAAATGAATTTTTCTATGATTTTTGTGCTCATCATGGTATAACTCATATGTTTTCCGCTCCTAGAACACCACAACAAAATGGTGTTGTTGAACGGAAAAATCGCACCATACAAGAGATGGCACGCACTATGCTTAATTCTTTTGATTTGCCAAAATATTTTTGGGCGGAAGCCGTCAATACGGCTTTCCATGTTTTTAATCGTGTTTTGATTAGACCAAAGCTTAAGAAAACCCCTTATGAACTTTATTTTGGAAAAACTCCTTTCATTGGCTATTTTCGTGTCTTTGGTTGCAAATGTTTTATTTTAAATACAAAAGATCACCATGATAAATTTGATTCCAAAATTGATGTTGGTATTTTCTTGGGTTATGCACCTCGAAGTAAGGCTTATAGGGTCTTCAATAAACGAAGCCTCGTTGTTGAAGAGTCTATAAACGTTACTTTTGATGAGACTAATGTTGGCTCTCAAGTTGTGTTGCCTAGGAAAGATGATGATGATGATATTGAGGGAGGATTGGACTTGTTGCAAATCAATGACACTCCCTCTATAGAAGTTCAAAAGGATGTAGATAGCACCAATGCTCAAGAACAAGTTGAACCACCTAAAGCTTGGAAATTCACATCAAACCATCCAAAGGAACAAATCATTGGGAGCCCTTCAAAAGGAGTTATAACTCGCTCAAAAGCCTTGAGTGAATGTGGTAATGTTGCATTTCTTTCTCAACTAGAACCTAAAAAGATTAATGATGCTTTAAATGATGAATTTTGGGTTTTAGCTATGCATGAAGAATTAAACAATTTTCAAAGAAATGAAGTTTGGAAGTTAGTTCCTAGACCTAACAATGCTAGTGTTATTGGTACAAAATGGGTTTTTAGAAACAAACTTGATGAACATGGCATTGTTACTAGAAATAAAGCTCGTTTGGTTGCCCAAGGATACAATCAAGAGGAGGGCATAGACTATGATGAAACCTTTGCACCGGTTGCAAGGTTGGAATCTATTAGGATGTTTTTGGCATTTGCTAGCTTTAAAAATTTCAAACTTTTTCAAATGGATGTTAAAAGTGCCTTCTTAAATGGTTTTATAGAAGAGGAAGTGTATGTTGAGCAACCCCCCGGTTTTATAGATCATGCTTTTCCTAATCATGTTTACCGGGTACAAAAAGCTTTATATGGGTTGAAACAAGCTCCTAGAGCTTGGTATGCTCGCCTCTCTAGTTTTCTTGTTGAAAATGGTTTTTCAAAAGGAACAATTGATAACACTCTTTTTGTGAGAAAAAGGAAAAATAATTTTATTTTAGTTCAAATATATATTGATGATATCATTTTCGGTGCTACTAATGAATCTTTGTGCAAGGAATTTTCTAAGGTTATGCAAGATCATTTTGAGATGAGTATGATGGGAGAGCTTACATTCTTTCTCGGGCTCCAAGTCAAACAAACTAAGGATGGGATATTCATTTCTCAAAGCAAGTATGCTAAGGAATTGGTGAAGAAATTCAATTTGGAGAATTCTAAGCATGCGCCTACTCCCATGAGTACAAGTGTCAAGCTTGATACGGATGAGAGTGGTGAAGATGTGGACCAAAAACTATACCGAGGTATGATAGCCCGATATCATGTTTAGTGTGTCTGCATGTGCACGTTTTCAAGCATCTCCTAAAGCATCTCATTTAATTGCGGTTAAAAGGATCATTAAGTATGTTAATGGGACTTTTAACCTTGGCTTATTTTATCCAAGAAGCACCTCTTTTGATTTATATGGTTTTTGTGATGCCGACTTTGCCGGATGTAAGGTAGATCGCAAGAGTACTAGTGGAACATGCCAATTCTTAGGAAATTCACTTGTCTCTTGGGCTTCCAAGAAACAAAATTGTGTTGCATTGTCCACTACGGAAGCGGAATACATTGCCGCCGGCTTATGTTGTGCTCAAGTTTTATGGATAAAACAAAGCTTAGTTGACTATGATTTGAATTTTCAAAATATAAAAATCTTTTGTGATAACACTACTGCTATCAATATTTCCAAAAATTCGGTTTTGCATTCTAGAACCAAGCATATTGATGTGCGCCATCATTTCTTACGCGATCATATAGAGCGTCTAGATGTATCCCTAGTGTTTGTTGACACAAAATCTCAATTAGCGGATATATTTACTAAGCCTCTTGGAGAGGATGATTTTTATCGCATAAGAAATGGCTTGGGCTTATGCAATATGTGAAAGTTCTAAATTGCTTGCTTGTTTAGTTGCATTTTGTATTTCTCTTTACCCTATTTTTTATGGTGACAAAGAGGGAGAGAAATCTCCTCATTTGTTGCACATACTTAGGGGGAGCTCATAGATAGGGGGAGCACCTATCTATAAGCTATATTTATTTTTGCTCTTATATAATGGTTGGTTGTCATCATCAAAAAGGGGGAGATTGTTAGCCCTTATGTTTTGATGATGTTTTAACAACCACCATTATCGGTACTAATGGCTTATTAAGTGTAAATAATGGAGGATTGGATGGAATATGCGCTACAACGATGATATCCAAAGGAGGAGGAGGCATAGTGATGAAGCAACGTTATTTCAAGAACAACAAATTCAAATAGAAGCTTCATCCAACTCAAGCTATATCAAGACTCAAGAATTGCATTCTATATGAGGATATTAGCTAGGTTTTATTTTTCTCTAGTGCTAGAATGTAGGCAAAGAGTTATTGATTTCACTTGAAGCTATTGGGATATCACACACACGTTTTCATACTTATGGTTTTAAGCGTTTTTCATAAAATGCTATTTTTCACAAGTATGAGGACCTATTTGTAAAATTTCTTTTCTAAACAATTTGTTTCTAGTATTAAAAACATTTTACAAAGTTTTATAATTTTCAGAAGTCAAATGAATATTTTACAAATTGTTAAAGTGTGTCAAAAATCAGTTTTTGGAATGTATCAGTATGCGGTCGACCGCACCAGTCGACCGCACCTGTGTTCATTCGTCAGTGGGCAGCAGAGAGTTTGTCGGTCAACCGCCGCGGTCGACCGAGAGCTCGAGACTTCCCACGGTCGACCGCACCGGTCGACCGAAGAAGTCTCTGCTCGTTTTCTCAGTCTGGGATCTGGATTGCGGTCGACCGCGAATTTTTTCGGTCGACCGCCAAGTGTTTTCAAACGGTAATATTAGTACTTTTTCAGCGACGATTGTTTCTAGATTTTAGGGGATTAAGGGTATGGGTTTAAACAGCTGGTTTCTTCTATTTAAACTCAACCTCTTCTTCTTCCTCAGGGTCCCAACTCTTTTAGATATTTTTCAGAGAACGTTTTTACAGAGCAAAATTTTCAAACCTGTTCTTTCTGAGTTTTGTGTGTTCACTTCCCTGCTTCAGTGTGCTCTTTCTCTTTGCCATAGGGACGTTGTAAAGAGAGAATCTTACACCATTTCTACTATCTTGAGAGTGTGATCTTGTGTAGATCAATTGTGTGGGAGTGTGATCTAGTGAGATCAACTGTGTAGTGTGAGATCGTGAGGGGATCGCTGTGTAGACGAAGTTCCGGCTTCCAAACCGGGTTGTGTAGTGGATTTCTCCTCGAGAGTGGGGAGCAGGGACGTAGGTCAGCGGACTGAACCTCATTAACACATCGCGCGTCACAGGATAACGATTCCTAATCTTATCTTCTCTATTTTGATTGCATTAGAATACTGTGGTTTGCTTGTCTTAATTTTATTGCATAAATATAGCCTCTTGACCCTAATCACCCCCCCCTCTAGGGTCCAACACGACTGGTATGAGTACTGGAAATGGGGACCTCTCCACTATCTATGGCCTTGAAATTGTTGACCCCTCTGATGTGCTCAGAACATATGTTGCTGAGTAGGAAGTGACGTCCTCCACTGTTGTCCATCCTGTCTAGCCTGGCATGCAGTACTATCGCTCCACCTGAAGCTCCTCCTGAAACTCCTCTACTAGGACAAGTGGTAAGCTGATGATTTGCCGCCCACATGCTAGGCACAACCCGTTAGCTCTTCTGTAGTTCTTCATCAAGTGCCCCGGCTTGCTACAAAAATGGTAAATCATGTTGGTTGGTTATGGAGCTGGCCTCATTGTCCCTATCTGCTAGCGCTTGGCTGGAGCTCCTCCCATATGAGGCTTCTGCTAGTTACCTCCCAAGGTCTATCCTATAGGGCGCTTGTTTGCCCTTCTCCTCACCGAGTTCATGATCCCAATTAGCTGCTCTGCTTTTCGAGCTGCCTCTAGGACATCTGCATAAGTCGCAATCCCCTTCTGACTGTAAATCTGAGTCTGTATCTCAAAGTTTAGACCCTGCATGAACCTTTGTCCCTTATCCACCTCATTCGACACCATCCCCAGGGCAAACCTGATGAACTTGGCAAATTCTACTGCATACTCATTACAATACTAGCTCTTTGTCTTAGCATTACAAACTACCTCGGCATCTCAAGACGAGCTGTCTTCGGGAAAAATGTCTCTAGGAAACTCTCTCGGAATGTTTCCCATGCAATTGGCTTAGGCAGCTTCTCCTCCTCAACGTCCTACCAGGTCCTGACTACATTAATGAGCTGCAGCTGTACAATATCCATTCGGTCTTCATCTGGTATCTTTACTGTCCTTAATAGGCGGTCCATGGTCTACAACCACATCTCAGCCTCATATCCGCCTTCAGTCCCAGCAAAGTGTTGCAGGTTGAGCTTCCGAAAATCGAACACATTACCCGACCTTGCAACCTACTGCTGCCCATCCCTTTGGCAATTATGAGCTACCATCTCCTTAATCTCTTCTGCAAGATCAGCCTGATCAACTTGATGTCCCTCAGGGACCACTGGAATAAGGGGTCAACGTTTTGGGGCCATAGTGATCACCTCAAATGAGATTGGTCAAGATTAAGACTTGAGAATCATGGTATTAGGAGTCAAAGGACATATTTCTAAAAGGGAAAGAACTCATTCTATACATGCTCTATTTTTGGCCCAATCTTAGTTTTTACTTATATACAGGACGAGACAATAATTACTAAACCTGGCTCTGATACCAATAAAAACCTTATCACGCCCCGGCTCCAAAGTGTAAAAGCTTAGAACGTGACTCAGTCGGTAATGCAACCATTTGGCCACATTCACGCCTCTAGATCATCTTGTATATAGATATAAAGCCAAAACTACGCCATAGAGCATGTAACTACGATAATAAAAGAAATGTATAAATGAAGAAATCTCCAAAAGGATGGAGTCCAAATATGAGTTCACAACTATCCATAATGGGAAAGAGAATATTTTTTTTTACATCATAGTCTAAAAACAAAGTCACATGTGACTCAAGGAAAAGTCTAAACCAAAAAAATTACCTAAACCAACTGAACTGGAGAACTAATAGAATAAACAGTTATCACTATCGCTGAGCCTGCTCCTTGAAAAACTCTCGGTCCTGCGTAGAAAGAACGGTACCCGAGTCTGGGGCGCACAAACCCCAGAGGAGTCAGAAAACTCCCAATAAGCATGTAAAATGAAGAAATTGTACACGTGTAAGTGTATGTGGCAGGTATAAAGAAAATATGCAAACTCAATTAAAGATGATAAAAGAAAATGCTAATTGTAGATATTGAACAAGGTCTACCACAAGGCACACAACACATTATTATTAGTTTATACGTTATTTGAATTAGAGAAGAATATTTTAGGCATATAAGTCGGGTTCCCGTAAACCATCCCGAGAACACGGCTTCAAGTCAGGATTTGGATATCAAGAATGCGCATGAGCCCGCTTATATACACGTTATATTCTGCGTCTAATTCCCCTTTATAAACCCCATATTTATTCATTTATTTTAAAGTGATTGTCCATGAAATATTATTCACTAACCACAGAGTTGTCGTGGAACGACTTCCGTAAAATTTATGAAAAATAAGCGTGACCCAAAACATGTCCAATCAAGATGGGTGCATCGTCTAGTCAATGCTATTATAATAATAGTATTAATCAAGAGAAACTTCTTACATCGGGATATCAATGTCGAAGGTATAGCCATGCTATGATAGCATGTTCATGAATTATTTTTCTTGACGGAAGTCATCTTCATGCACAATCAACCCTATTAAATGTCACTAGGTGATCAAACATAGCATCAGGTGATCCAATAAGCATCAAGAGATCAAACAATATCATCATTCATCCCAACAAAAGAAAAATAAATAATTAGCATATTGTTTAGTGTCAAAGCGGGCCAAACAGTTTTAAATTGACAACATAAAAATCTACAAAACTGATTTTAGTGAGCAAAAGGCCCAAACGGGTCTGAAATCTGATATTGGATCCTAAGTGGGTCAAATGAGCTTGTAATTTGAATCATAAATCCAAACGGGTCTAAAATCTGATATTGTATCCTAACTGGGTCAAACGGGTCTGTATTAGAGTTGTAGATCCAAACGGGTCTGGAATTTGATAATGGGTTCGAACTGGGTCGGGTTCTCCTTCACAATAGACCCAAAGATAATTTTTTTGTAAAAATGAAAGCTTATGTGATTCGAACCCATGACTAAAAAAGTTAACAACCAAGTCATGTGACTACTAGGCTAAACACATGCATGTGAAATCAACTGCTGCAGAAGTACGTATAACAGATAGTTTCTGGTTACTAGACTAACCAAAACAAATTAATTAGAAGTAGGGGTTTGGAAAAAATAACCCAAAAAATACATAATTATACTAAATTTGGCCAAAATGGATAATAATCACATTATTCGAAATTATGGGAAAAAATATTGAAAAAATAATAATTTTTTCCTTGTTAGAAAAGTATCATTATCTAAAAGTAAAATGTTTGCATAAAGAGTAAAGATTTTTCCTACATCATTGTGATCAACAAAAAGTGATAAATCCAACAACAATCTCTTGCTCATGGTTCTTTAGAAAGAAATCCTAGTAATTAGATAAGGTGATCATGAAAAATAAAAGAGTTGAATGATAAGAAATGCTTGCCAAATTGACCTCTGAAATTGAAATCCCTATCCGTTCCTTCTCCTTGAGTACCCAATTCTCCTCTCAAAATTTTCTCCATTCTCATTTTTTCCCATGTGTTTTTTGAAAGAAAACAAAGTAGATAGATAAACTCTTAAAGAAGATAGGGTTGTTAACAAAATATCAGGTAGTTTGAGATTTTCTAGTAAGAGAGGGAAGGGTTGGTTAAGGTATTTCTCTTTTTTTTTTGTTCAACATGGGTTCACGGTTATAGAGAAAAACCGGATAAGGTTTTTTTTTATTTTTTTCGTGAGATGAGAAAAGACAAAAATAGGTATTACATCAGAGGAAAACTGGAGAACCCAACTCTAGTCTCTTACATGATCTTCGTGTGCAGGGAAGAACAGCGATCTACAGAACCAGTCATCTAAAGGAGTTTGAGGACCCTAACTCTAGTTTAATCCATAAATAAACCACATGTTTGATAATTGGCGTCAACATTTTGGTGCCCACCGTGAGCATGTCATCCTTCTTCATATGAAATGTCTGGTTCTAAGCATCCAGAGCAAACTTTCGACCCACTCCCTGAAGAATCACGTGTGGGCTATGTTACTCGGGCACAGTTGGAAGAATCTGCATAGAGGAACTCTCAATCTTTCCAGCAACAGTTTGTTGAGTTCACCAATGAACTCCTCAACCTAATTTCTCCCCCAACAACCCTCATCATTATTCATTCCTCCACCTCCAATGGGTCAGCCATTCGTTCTCCTACAGCCTACGCATGTAACCCAGGCTGGACAGCAAGAAGACTACGCCGAGCATATCTCTTCCCGCCTCACTAGCAAACTCGTTTTGCGGCCCCTACTTGACAGCATTAGTTGTACATGTAAGCAGCAGGGGAGATCCCTACCTATGGTCATGACTATCGAGAGTAAGCTATAGAGGCGGCACACGACCCCCAGCTTTTGCGTACCGCTCTAGGCCCCTCGACCACTAATCTTGCGTCTTCTTCAGGACTCTACACCCTATCTACATTCAGCATGACCACAAGCATTAGTAGGCATGGTAGTCTCCTCACTTGCAAAGACTTATCATTTCCTGAAAGGGGTGACCTCTACGATCCCATATACACCTCTGATCATCACATCCGATCAATCTGCTTTAATATCCTAGGGAAGATAGTCAGGGGACAAGGGGTATGTTCGCAAGTCATGATGGTCATGGCGGTGACTGCAGATGTGGAGGATGCTTTAGAGCACGTAAAGGATGAGGAGATATTTCACAAGGAGTCGAGTCATATGAAGTTCGATTGTCCTCGGCTACAAGGCAAATATCCTCAGAATGCATATGTAGCTGCCCAGAAGAGTCCCGTAAATAATCTAACTCATGGCAAGCTTAAACAGTTCTAACTACAACTATTCTAGCAGTTTAAAAACACGCAGTCCTCTTCTGCTATAGCCACACTTGCCCAACTAGGTAGTCATAATGTTTGGTTTACATAATCATCGTCTCGTACTTGGGCTATAAATTCAGAGGCAACTGACCACATGATTGGGAACCAAGGTATGCTATCCTCTTGTATAGCCACAACTTCATTTTTTTCCTATAGTTTTAGCCGATTGTTCCAATACACCTGTAGAAGGAATATGCTCTATTGATACTGCTACTTTCCCCTTTCATATGTGCTATATCTTCCTCATTTTCCATTTAATCTCTTGTCTGACAGTAAAATTACTAAAGCATTAAAATGTACGGTAATGTCTTTTTCTTACTCATAGTTTTTAGAAACTTAAGATGAGGAAGAAAATTGGCACATGATATGAGTGGAATGACCTGTATGAACCGGACCTTACTTCAACCCAATTTACATGTATTAGCTCTACATCAATCTTTGATCAGTGTTGTTAGTTTAGTCACCCCCTCTTTCTATTCTCAAAATAATAACTTCAGATCTGAGTCATGTTAAGTCTTAAGAGTCATGTCAACTAGAAAAAACCAGTGAGTGTCCTACCCTAGTCCTGTCAATAAAAGGGTCAATAACCCTTTTGATTTGGTGCATTCAAATGTGAATCCTTGATTTATTTTTTCAAAACTTGGTTTCAGATACTCTGTTAGTTTTATGGATGATTTTTCTCACATGACATGGGTTTATTTATTAAAAACTCATTCTAAAATATTCTCTATTTTTTAGAATTTATTATTCTAAAATGAAAAATTCCATGCTTCTATTAAAATTTTGAAGACAGACAATGCTAAAAAATATTTTGATAAATCCTTCATAAGATTGTTAGAAGAAAATAGAATTTTACATCAATCATCATGTGTTTACACATCTCAACAAAATGGCGTAGCTAAGCACCTAAATAGACACTTGTTAGAAATTGCTTGAACATTATTGTCTCATCGAGAGGTTCCAAAATATTTTTGGGGTGATGCTATTTTGACTGCATCTTATATGATTAATTGATTACCCTCATCCATTTTACAGAATAAAACTCCTATATCTCTTTTATACTCCGATAGTAAGCCTTTTCCTTTACCCCAAGATCTTCAGTTCTCTATGTTTCATTCATAATCACAGTTCTCAAAGAATGAAATTAGATTCAAAATCTCTTCGGAGAATCTTTGTTAGGTATTCTATAACTTAAACAAGATATAGGTGTTATTGTCATTCTCTCGATCATTACATTATTTTAGTCGATGTTACCTGCTTTGAAACAAAGCCAGGACATGTTGCATTTGATACACCCTCACATTATCAGGATGATTATGATATTCTTACTTTTTGGGAGACAATTGTCCATACTCCTTCAGAGCCTATTGTGCAAGCTAATGCACCATCAAATTTGCTAAGCCGGTCCATGTTTATACACGACGTCCTACTCCATAATCTATGCTAGAGTCTGCCACCAACCAACAGCCTGATTACAAGTTAGTCAAAGTGCTGTTGTACAGCCAAGTGCTACCACTATTGATGATCTTTCGATTGCCCTTCAAAAGGGTAAGAGATTTATCCTTCTGTATATTCTATTGCACAATATGTGTCTTACTATTGATTATCTTTGTCATATCATTCTTTTATATTTTCTCTGGACTCTCACTCAATTTTAAAAATGTGTCAGAAGCACTATCTATCCTTGAATGGACAATGGCAATGCAGGAAGAAATGACAGCTTTACAAAAAATAGGACATAGGATCATGTTTCTCTGTAGCCAAGAAAAAAATTGTTGGATGCAAGTGGGTTTACACAGTCAAGGTGAATCCAGATGGATCTCTTGCTTGCCTTAAACCTTAACTAGTTGCACAGGGTCATTCACAGATATATGGGCAAGATTACATTGACACCTTCTCTCTCGTAGCAATATTGATGTTCATCTATATTCTTATTTTTCTTGCCGCTCACTATCATTGGCCACTACATCGGCTGGATGTTAAGAATGCCTTCCTAAGTGGCATTCTGGATGAGGAGGTATACACAGATCAACAACCAGTTTTTGTTGTTCAAGGGGAGTATCGGAACGTTTGCTAGTTATCTCTATGCTTGAACAATCTTTGAGAGACTCATTTAGACATTTTGCATAAGTAGTTCAAAATTTTGGTCTTCATTGAGCTTAGAAAGACTACTTAGTTTTCTGGAGATTCAATGGTGGAAAGCAGATCCTTCTTGTTGTATATGTTGATGACATTGTGATCACTAGAGATGATGTACAGGGCGTCAGAGACTTGAAGAAATATCTACAATAACAGTTTCAGATCAAGGATCTTCGTTTCGTAAAGTATTTTCTAGGTATAGAGGTGGCTAGATCAAAATAGTGAATTCTCTTATTTCAAAGAAAATATGTGCTTGACATGTTGACAAATAACAGGATGTCAGAATGTAAGGGTATAAACCCACCTATGAATGACAAGATCAAACTTCTATCAGATCAAGGGGAGCCATTAAAAGATGTTGAGAAATATAGGAGATTGGTGGGAAACTTAAACTACTTGACAACTACTAGACCAGATACAACATTTCTTATTAGAATTGTTTTAAATAGTGGATTGGGCGTCTGCGTAGGCTGCCGCTTAAACCTAAGCAGAAACTAGCCGCCTGTCTAAGTCTCGGGATCGCCTAGGGGAGTGTCGGCTGCTTACGCAAACTATACGGTACTAGAAAACGGTATATTGCTTGCTTAAGCATAGTAATGGTTGAAGAGAAAAAACGTCTATGTGCCACTTAAGCATCCGCCTAGGTGCCTAACCGCCTAGGCGCTAGGACTGGTGCCTAAAAAGCTTAACGCTTTCTAAATCATTGCATGTTAGTGTAGTTAATTAATTTATATCAGCACCCAAGATACTCCACATAGAGGTTGTGAAGAGGATTCTTAAATAACTTAAGTAAACTTGAGGAAAGGGAGCTCTCTATTCATATAGTGGATACACGAGAGTTGCAGGCGTTTCAGATGCAGGTTGGGCAAGATTATCAGCAGACAAGATCGACCCTAAGATATTGTGTACTTCTTGGTGAAAATCTAGTTTCCTGGAAGAGCAAGAAGTAGGGTGTAGCTCCTCAATCTATAGCTGAGTCTGAGTATCGAGCCATGGTGAATCTAACATGTAATCTTATCTAGATTAGAGATATATTGATAGAAATTGTTTTTCTTCATGAATGTCTATTGAGTTTGTATAGAGGTACAATAAGTCTGTCATTCAGATAGCTGAGAATCCGAAATTTCATGAGAAGATAAAAACACATATTAATTGGTTGTCACTTGATTTGTGAAAAGATGGAGAAAGGAATCACCAGAGTCAAATATATCTCTTCAGAACATCGGCTTGTATATATATTCTTACAAAACCTCTAAGGAGAGAGCATGAATGAACTTTTATTTGTGACCAGCTAGACATGTATGATATATATGTTCAGCTTGAGGGGGGAGTGTTGAGAGTCTTTCCTATGCTTAGTTTAATTTTTGTATTTATTTTAGTCTCACATTGGTTAGCGTCAAATTATTTTGTAACCCTAATACTATTAATAGGATTTGAGAGGAGAGGGACAAATCATCTTCTCTAATGCTGCTATGCACTTGCATATTACAAATAAAATTTAACATGAATTTTTTTTATTGATATAGAGGTCTTAGAGCAAAGCTACATTGTAGTAAGTTCACTCTACCGAGTGGACAGACTCTTATTACATAAGTGTAATAGCACGTCTAAGATAACTATCTCAGCATCAAAGCACTCTGTAGTAGTTCCTTCTCATGTCCACCAAAAACTCCAAGCTATAGATAGAGCTATATAATTCTCATCTGAAAATGATTAAAATATTAGGGTGAGTTTATATTCAATGAGCAGATTACTTTTCATTAGCGAATCAAGCAAGTTCAAGAAAATGTCACCACTAATATTGTTCATCAAGCTACTATCAATTTAAAGAACGATTCAGGAAACATACACAAAAAATTGAATAGAGTGATCTTTCATATACATTATATGATGTATTATATAAAAATTCGATTATCTTAAAGAACAAAATGATCATTAAACTTTTAACTGTAAAAGTTTATTTATATCACAATTTGTAAAAGTTCTTCAGTTATCACACTAAGGCTACAAAAATTATAGCCTAGTAACATGAGAATGCACATGGATCACTTTAAGTCAACTCGGGGATAGGTTGTAGCTAGCTCTACTATAGATTGCTCGAATGTTACTTCGCTTTTTGCAAAAAAAATGACACTTTAACACTGGACAGTACATTCAATATTATATAGAAGGCTTAAATGCGGGACCACATTCACATGAGTTGAGGAGTGCATGGGGATATGCAACCATTTGAATGAGTGGAGGGGATTATGCTACATCACTACCAAACATAACTTTTTATGCTTGGTACCAAGCATACCCATTTTTCTTATATATATATATATATATATATAATATATATATATATATATATGTTATATATAATATATATATATATATATATATATATATATATATATATATATATATATATTATATATATATATATATATTATATATATATATATATATATATATATATATATATATATATATATATATATATATATGAAATAAGTTGATCCAAATTTATCAGCCGCTGATCATTCAATTCAATATACAAAATTTCGATTTTTGAATGGAGGGTTTATATGAGATTAATGGGTATCCTTGACAAGCGAGGGGGATTCCCATCATTAACAATGATGTGGCACAATCCCCACATGCATGAAATTCTCTCTCCTACTTTATTCTCTCTCCTTCACATGGTGGGGATTGTGCCACATCATTGTTAATGAGGAAAATCCCCTCATTGTCAAGGATACTCATTAATCTCTCTCTCTCTCATCTCTCTTCTATATATATATATATATATATATATATATATATATATATGAGAAAACTGTAGAAGCACTGCCCAGTGCACGGTGCGGAGCGCTGCCTGGGTTTTTCTGAAAAATTCCACACCGCGATTCTCAAAAAAGGACGTTCTCTCTCTCTCTCTCCCTCCGTAACTCTCAGATCCCCAAATTTGGAGAATCCCTCTTCCTCCCCATTCAATCTCAAAAACTCAGATCTCTCTCCCCAATTCCAACGAGATCCAGTTCTTCAACATTCCTCGTTCGATCTCCCTCCTCCACGAGCTACAAGGCGGTCCTCCTCCACGAGATCCAGTCCCCCGCCACCGTGCGTCGGTTTCTTCAACATTCCTCGTTCGATCTCCCCAATTTTCTCAGATCCCCAATTGCTCGTCGGTTTTTTCCCCGCCACGAGAACCAGTGCGCCGCCACCCGCCACGACCTCCTCCTCCACGAGATCCAGTCCCCCGCCACCCACCACGAATCCCTCCTCCCTCGCGATCTAGTCCCCCAATCTAGGTCATTTTCTATTTTAAAATTGAATTTGTGTGCTCAAAATAAGACCATTAATTTCTCTCCAATTTGTCGTGATTAATTAGCAGAAAACTCACTTTCTTAAAACCAATCATTTATTGATACTGGCAAGGGGACTATTTACGATTAGACAAATAATAATCTTGGAGGTACAATGGTCATGTGTAGCTCTTTCCATTCCCAACATCAATAATTAGGATTGGTATTCCATTTTGCAGATTAGTTTACATGATTCCTACATTAATCCGATTTTTTTTCTTCATTTAATTGGAGCTAACGTCAAGGACATTGCTAGGAGGCTAAATATGAGCAAATCCCCTATTAAGTTTGCTCGTTCATCAGATAAACCCATTTGAGTTTAAAACTATCAAATAAGCCCCCTTAATTTGGGGTGTTACAGAAGACCACTTTAAGTTTGAGATTTTTTTTTTGCAACTAACACCCATATTGGTGCTATATGAAATGGTAAAATGTCCAGGTTATCCTTTTTCAGATTATAATTATAATTAACAAATTAAACTAAATTAATTAATAATAATTGAATTAATAAATCCCTAAACCTATTCTGATCCTAACTATAATTAGAGATGGCATGGCCACGGCCGAGGCATTTCATTCAGGGGCATTTTAGACATTTTATTGCTGATGACTATAGTAGATTTACACTAGATTGTTTTGAGAGTTTAAACTGAAGTATTTATTTGGGTTTTTATAGTTGTTTCTTGATGAATCCATGCATTTCTTTTACAGCAAATAAAGTGTTCGAAATGGGAGAATCAAGTGCTAGTGGAATTGAAATTCATGCCAATACAGAAAATGCTCCTAAACCACTACTCGGAATGAAATTTAATACTTATGAAGAAGTTTAGAACTATTATAACTATTACGCATTGTTGATGGGTTTTGGAATAAGGAAGAGCACGGTAAATTACTCAAAGAAGACAAGAGATGTGCTAGACAGAAAGTTTGTTTGTGATAAGGAGGGCTATAGATCTAATAGAGACAAGATGGAGATGCCTTTTTGGTGAGAGACCCGAGTGGAATGTAAGTCAATGATGAGAGTTAAAGTATTGGAGGACAAATCGTGAGAGGTCACGGGGTTTGTTGAAGAATATACAAATCATGTGTTGAGTAGTCCAGACAAAGCAAAGATGCACAGATCACACCAAAGTGCTTCTCTCATTCACTCAAAAGCCTCTTCATACGTTGCATACCCTTTGTAGAAGGCTTTTGGGAATCTATCAACTTGAGATTTGCATTCCTCCCAATTATAAAAAATGCCACAACGTCGACATCTCTTTACAACATAAAAACTCTTTCTTGCCATTATATCACCTGGAAATTTGTGCCTTGAAAAGAGATTATCAATGGGAAAAAGACAAGTGAATATTGATGCTCCAGTTCTATATATAGTGTAGTATTATCTAACAAGGATAGGGTGAATGAACAATTTGTTCTCTACCATTGTATAGTCAAAATTAACACTCTTTGCTACTGAATTAACACAACTTGGATAAGCATTATCCTTCTTTCTCTACGACCTGTTAATAGCTTATTATGTCTGCATAATGTCACTACCAGTGTTGGTCGTTACTTTTGCATGACTGTATATCCTTGAATGACTGTGTATCCTTGACAAGTATTAGCAAGCGTCATTTTTTAAATATGCTCTAATAATTTATGCACGCCCTAGGAAACTATATCTTATATGCTGTGACGCATGTTTGCTATGTCCTTCATGCTTTGATAGGTCATTATCCTTGAGAATAGTTTCATCTTTTACTGAACTTAATGCCAGGAAGCTCATTGCGGTGCTAATCTGAGCAACCTTTTTCAATCAACAGTGTTATGCCTGTACATTCATTTTTGCCACCATTTTTATGAGCTCCACATCTGTATAGCAGTCCAGTTTGTGATGTTGCATACGCTGCGACAACAACAAATCTGAATCTCAAAGCATATGAGTCTATATGTATGACTCCATGATCAACTGATGGATTCATATTTCCATCTTGTTACACCAAGAAGTATTTGAAACTAAGGGAGTTTAGTGAATAAAATTCGAAGAAATCTATTATTGGACTATAATAGCTATCAGGCATATACATCCGTTGAGTATGAAAAAATCTAAACATAAAGTGCTTCAACTCATAGAACTTTTTATCACATTCACATTTAAAGTGGGTAATGAGAGAGTGGCACCATTTCAGTAGGATTATTTCTGAGGTGTTTCTGCAGAAATTCTAGTTAATTTTCCTCAAGAAAAAGTAAACCACATTAATAGTCAAAATTAACACTCTTTGCTACTGAATTTGAGCTCAACTGTATAGTCAAAATTAAAAAAAAACCACATTGATGTAGAACCAAAATCAATTTGAGCTCAACTGTAATTGTTTCTAGCTCATCATGAGGAGTATATGTTACAAAATTAACACTCTTTGCTACTGAATTCAATCAAAGATGATGAAGAATGATGGAATACCTTGTAAGCGGTCACAGTTCTCAGCCACATTGCGTGTGAGAGATCGAGCGAGGGAGTAGGGATTCGTGGCGGGTGGCGGGGGACTGGATCTCTTGGAGGAGGTCGTGGCGGGTGGCGGCGCACTGGAGCTCATGGCGGGGGACTAGATCT
>NC_033796.1:75388229-75409392 GCF_001876935.1 Asparagus officinalis
GGGCGGCATGTGAGAGATCTGAGAGAGATCGAGAGGGGAACTGGAGCTCGTAAAAGAGAGATCGAGAGGGGTAGGAAGAGGGATTGAGAAAATTGGGGATCTGAGTTTTTGGGGAGAGATCTGAGTTTTTGGGAGAGAGAGAGAGAGCAGCGCTTTTTTTGAGAATCGCATTGGAATTTTTCAGAAACACCCAAGCAGCACACGCTACGGAGCGCTGGGCAGTGCTTCTACAGTTCTCTCTCTCTTTGTCTATAATATATATATATATATAGAGAGAGAGAGAGAGAGGGAGAGAGAAACTTGTGTTTTGAGTTGATGTCTCTTGAGCTCATAACTGATTTTAGAGATTACTTGATACTTAAGACCCCCCAAATAACTCAACTGGATTCAAGCGTTACAATAGTAAAATTATAGAATGTACTCAAGGCGCAAACTTGCAATAGGAAAAACAGAAACTAAAGGGACGGTTGCAAGTAGCAACAAATGCCTTAAGAATATTCATTTCATTTTGGACCTACTACGGTTGATAATTACATCCATATCTTAACTGTTTATATGAATCCCACTAGTGACAATTTCATGCAAATTACCTGAAAAGTATGAACGTTTCTTATGGAAGTTCGAGGATATACTAATACTTAATACCTAGAAAGATAAAAGGATGTTCCTTTTGATGAATAAATCATGGACAGATAAATTGACTGCCTTCTAGCTTTCCAGCATTACAATTATTGCACTTAATAATAATATAAACAAACCTACCTCTCTCTCTCTCTCTCTCTCTCTCTCTCTCTCTCTCAGATTACACATCCCTTCATTTCTCAGCCTCTAAATAACTTCTACAGCCTATTTCTACAGTAAAAAAAATTGACAAACATTGACTTTACAGAAAGAATGTTCAAATGAACCAAAGAGCGTTAGAACTTTGTACAGAGGTTTCTGCTTCAGTTGCTAAGATTTCATTGATCTCAGCCTCAAAATACCTGGAAAAAGTAAGAGAACTGAAATCAGCAAAATCCTTCAAAATTATAGTTATTTGACAAAAGGAATGTGTGTGTGTGTGTATATATATATATAGAGAGAGAGAGCGAGCAAAACTTGTGTCAACTTATGTGGATAGCAAAAAGTTGTCCACCAAACTTTTTAGCCACTCATATTATCTAGGGATCCTTGCATGATATGAAAATATTTTTAATATTAACAAATGAGTGGCTAGGAAGTTTGGTGGACATCAACTTAAATTGATAGGAGTCTCTCTCTCTCTCTCTCTCTCTCTCTCTATATATAAAACTAGGCTGATCCTAGCCCAGTTTTAAGATAAACTAGTTCTTTTTTAATCCAAGTGAGGGGTGGATCAAAAGAGAACCAGTCTAGGGTGGATCAAAACAGAATCAGTCTATGTACCCTTTTTGGCTTAGGAAAAACAAGGTCAAAGTTCGCCTAGTTTTTGCCAATCAACCCAAAACTGGGTCATGTTTAGCCCTAGCCCAGTTTTAAGGGTGTGCCAAGAACACCATAAGTGGCACACAAGAATTCCCACAGCATGGCATGAAGCAACAGTAGTGGTAACACTGGTATTCCCAAGGCAATATAGATGACATAGGTAGAACAGATACCAGTGCAAGTTTTTTTATCTTCAAATTTGGTGCCATCTTCACAGCGACATCTGGGCTTGACCAGAGCTTTCTTATCCTCTTGGTCCTGAAAATTTTAACAGGACCTCCAAACTAAAAAAGGAACTTGAATTCTCCAAGAAGGCTTGAGAGATCAAAAACTGTCTCTGAAAAGCTAATTTGTTAGCATTCTATCTAACATCCTTTTCTCGCCTGTCTGCAACTTTGGACTTGTTCACTGCTTTCTGCAGCATCTGACTCAAGTTTGATGATTTTGCTTCCTGTTAATATATTTTACAATTCACTAAGGATTATGGAAGAAAGAAGATTCAAGGGGAAAAAATGAAGCTTACCTTTTTATTTGTTGAGTTTGGAGATTTAGTTTTCTCCATTTCAGCCTCTTTCTCTGCCTTTTTCCTCTCTAGCTCAGCCTGCTTGCTGTTTTCCTGGTGTGCCCGTCGAAACAGTGTCACAAAGTTCAAGAGAGTGGAGATAACTGTTGAATAAACTATTATTAGAAAAAAAATATAGATGAAAGCTCTCCTCTAAAGTATACGATAAAAAGGTGTCATGCAGATTAGATGCCATTATATGATACGACCAGGGGGAAAACAGTCTGCCTTCTGCAGCCAATTTCTAGTTATACAGTTGTGCAGGTGATTTTGGAACTTGCAGTTGAAGCATGAGTAAGCTTAAGTAAACAGTATAGTCAATTATTAGAATATGTCATATGATTCATTGCTTTCATAGAGGTGTCCAGATTCAATGTATAAGTTAAATACAATATCTTCAGACCTTCCTGAACTATATGTTCTCTTTTCTTATTAGAGTTTAACTATTTATTACTCTTGGTGCAAAGGTTTGGGGCATTACCCTCTTCTTAATAAATGAGAATATGAATATAGAAAAACTCTTACTCCCTTTATTTAATTTCAATACCAACAACAGTGACAAAATATCTAAAGTCTTTGCACGGTTTCTTTGCCCTTCTTTTTGTCTTCCCCAATTTATGAGATCACATGTAACTTTTTCATCTTTTTTGGATCATTGTTGCAAAAACTTATGCGAGTTTCAACACCCCTTTCCATCTAGGTCAATAGCCATTCAAAATGAGAAGAGGAACAAGGGAATCTCTAACAAATGAAACATCAACATCTCCTCAAGCTGTATCACTCGGTTTCATTCAAAAGTTTAGAAAACAGTAATAATCACAAACCAAGTAACATATATTTATATTGAATAAGAACAACAAAACTTCTTCTGATAGATAGAATAACTTGGCAAATCAAATGTTAATGCCATACAATGGTTAAGATTAACAAATTTGTAGTTGGATAAAAGATGCATAAGATTCTATAAATTATTAAGTTCCTTTAATAAGCAAGGAAGCAGGAAAATGAAGTACACCTTAAACAATTACAAGTTCTATTACCATTAACCAACAGTGCTATGCAGGACAGGGAAAAGTGAAACAAAACTTATAGAATATTTGCTGTGGGAAGGAACCTCCTATCTCAAACAGTAGATCCCTCTTGGAGAATATTCTGCTTTGTAATATTACATCTATAAAGTGCATGGTTTGGAATATCAGTGAAGTCATGAGATTTGTGTTCATTTGTATTAGCAAAGGGGCATTTGGCTATTTTGGCAGCATTAGAAGCCTCCATGCATGAAAGTCAACGCAATTACGAGATCCCCATTCATCAATTTAGATTTATTTTTTTCAAATACATCATTATCAAATCAACTTTTGTTCTATCAAACTTCAGATCTCCTCATGTATATGTTGTTATTAGCCAATACCAGCTTATATTAGTTGTTATTACCTAATATTGAAGGTATCAATCAGTCTCCACGGAATCAACCTTTCTTATGTCTCACACACACACACACACACACATACATATACATATATGTATATAATATGTATATGTATACACACACACACATACACATACGTATACATATAAATATATACATATATGTATAAAAAAAGAAAAAAGAAAAATTTCAATTATAAATCCTTATTTGTTAGAACTTACATAATTTAATCCGTAAGAAAACCCTTTATGCCAGAGTTAATCTCTGCTTCATCTTCCAAAGTGGCTCGTAATATGAGTACAAAAGTTAAGTGTTAGAATTAGTATTTGGGTTATCGGGTTAGGGCTCATTAACCCATTAGCCTATTACCCATATGTAACCCTATATAAACCCATGTGGATGGACGGAATAGAAAGAACTCTGATTTATCACTTTCAACATGGTATCAGAGAAAACCCTAACCCTAATACTTAAACCCTAGCAGCCACACAAAAAAAAACGATGTTTCGCCGAGTATCTTCTTCCTGGTTCTGTGCTCAGAGTCGACGGTGCTTTGCTTCGCTGCTTCGCGAGCTTCTTCTGTGCTCGAGGTCGTCGTCGCTGCTTCACTGCTTCGCCGGCGTTGCTGCTTCGCTGTCGCTGCTTCGCTGCTTCGCCACCGCCGCAGCTTCCTCACCGGCGTCATAGCGTTGCTGCTTCGCTGTCGCTGCTTCGCTGCTTCGCCACCGCCGCAGCTTCCTCACCGGCGTCATATCCCTCACCCTCGGAGCTCGCCGACCCCAGATTTGGTTCCCTCGTGCTCAGCGACCCCAAAGCTGAAAGAGGAACTAGAGGGCTGTCGAAGAGAAGGCTGCCTCCGTGTAATGGGTGTGAGAGGCGTCCTGCTGTGTGAGAGCTGAAGGATGGGAGATTTTTTTTTCTTTCATGCACTTAACCCTCGCTTTTTTTTAGTTGCTGCTGTTTTTTGTCTTTTTTTATTAGGTTTGGGCCTTTTTTTACTTTTGTTGGGCCTGGTTGTTGAAGAGTTGGTTGTTTTTTTTTAGAGGAGCCCTGAATGTTTTGTTGGGCCTGTTTTGTTTTGAGAGGAGCCCTGCATGTTTGTCTGATTTGTTCAGTTTCTTGATGAGGGTTGAAGAGTTTACAAAAATTTAATATATATAAAAAAAGGGAGAAGAAAAGGAAAAAAAACAAAAATATCACAAAAAAAGAACTCTTTGATGAGATCTCTAACCTTCGGGTTTATGAATACTAACCTTCGGGTTCCTGAAAAACTGACCTTCGGGTTCTAACCCGACCTTGTTTTTTTATTCTAACCTTCGGGTTCTAACTCGGGTTCTAACCTTCGGGTTCTTATTTTAACCTTTTAAGGTTCTTTATTCTAACCTTCGGGTTTTATACAAGAAGATTGTGATCCTTCTACTATTGTACTATCCTGTTCTGTAACAATGACAGGATCTGACATCTCGTCTGCTGCTATTATTACCCCTACTACTATTGAGATCTCTACACCCAAAGTAGTATTGGGAACCACTGTAAAGTTAAATGGCACAAATTATCTTCTTAGGGCTCAGGCCTTTCACATCTTCATTGGAGATCAGAACAAATTAGCTTATCTTTTGGCCCCTCCTCCTGCTTCTACTGATCCTACGTATCTCGCATGGATCTCTGCTGACTGTTGTGTGATAACTTGGCTCATTAATAGCATGGAAGCCCAGATCAGTAGCAGTGTTATGTTCTCGAACACTGCTAAGGAGATGTGGGATAATTTAAAAATTATGTACGGGAATGAGAAAAATGCATCCCGTTAGTTCGAATTGTATAAACGCCTTTTCTCTCTTCAACAAGGTGATCGCTCTGTACCTGAGTACTTTGGTGAGCTGAAAAGTTTGATCGATGAATTACAGATGCATCAGCCCGCCGTTACGAATGCACCAACACTATTGGGATATCGTAGGGACCTTGCAGTGTCTAAGTTCTTGTCGGGTCTGAGTCCCACTTTACAGTCTCAAGTACAGGGTCAGATACTAGGAGGAGATACTATTCCTTCTTTGACTGCTACTTTCTCCAGAGTTATGCAGATAACTATTGGAGATACAACTGCCTCACTGTTTACTCCGTCTCTTGACCAGTCTGCTATGTTCTCCGGACGTGACAAAGGTTGAGGTCATGGTCGTGACAGCGACATAAGGGGAGGACGAGGCTCATTTGCTGGAAGACAAATTGACTCGGATAGGACTCCGCGTCAATGCCACCATTATGGAAGAAGTAATCATGTATCTGAGAAGTGTTGGAAAAAATTTGGTCTTCCTGCATGGGTCCAGATAGCTGATACTACCTCTGCTGCTGCTGCTGCTGCTACTACTACTACTACTTATGCTTCCTCCACAGTTCAAATTTCTCAGGCTGAGTTTGACCGGTTGCGTCAACTTGATCTCTCCCAGAATAGTTTTTCTACTACTCATGCATCCTCTTCAGGTATGGATGCCTACATTTCCTCTCCTCACAGACCATGGGTATTAGATTCTGACGCCTCCTCTCATATGACAGGTATAAAGGACCAGTTTCCTTAAACCTTTCTGACAATTTCCATCAGTCTGAATCGCTGATGGGACATACTCTCCTGTCCTTGGTGATGAAGTAGTCCATGTTACTTCATCGCTGACTCTTACTGATGTTTTATATCTTTCCAAGTTTCCTGTTAGTTTACTGTCCATCAGTCAGTTAACAAAACACAAATGTAAAGTCATGGTTTTTCCTTCTCATTGTGTTTTTCAGGACCTAGCAACTGGGATGAAGATTGGTTCGAGGCATGAGAGAGGAGGCATGTACTATTTGGATGACAATACGCCTACTACTGGTCTTGGTGCAGAAAGATCTCATCATTCTTTACTATGGCATCAACGCCTTAGTCATTCATCGTTATCGAAACTTCAGTCAATCATTTCTACCGAATCTTCTGTCTCTTCTTTAGGTTGTGAGTCTTGTGAACTGGGTAAGCACCATCGTGCTACCTATCAGAGTTGTGTTGATAACCGTTGCAGTTCTACGTTTAAATTAGTCCATTCTGACGTATGGGATCCTTGTCATATACCTTCCGTAAGAGGTTATAGATATTTCATTATCTTTGTTGATGACTTCTCTCACATGACTTGGCTTTATCTTTTAAAAGAGAGATCTGAGGTTTCATCTGTTTTCGAAATATTTTATAAGGAAATCAAAAATCAATTTTCCACCTCTATTCGTATCCTTCGTACCGATAATGCCTTGGAATACATGAAAAGTGATCTCTCTCGTTTTTGTGCAAATATGGGTATTCTCCATCAAACTTCATGCTCTCACACTTCACAACAAAATGGAGTTGCTGAAAGAAAGCATAGACATATTTTAGATGTTGCTCGCACCTTGATGATACATATGAATGTTCCAAAGTATTTGTGGTATGATGCTGTTCTCAGTGCAAGTTTCCTGATCAATAGGATGTCCTCTTCTGTTCTTAATAGTAAAATACCGTTCATATGCCTTTATCCTGATAAACAGACATTTCCTTTGGTTTCTCGTGTTTTTGGTTGTACCTGTTTTATTCAGGATTTATCTCCGGGACTAGATAAATTATCTCCCCGATCTATTAAGTATGTCTTTGTAGGATACTCGCGCACTCAAAAAGGTTATCGGTGTGTTATAATCCATCCACCAGGAGGTATTTTATGTCCGCGGATGTTACCTTTTTTGAGTCAGTTTCATACTTCTCTCCAACTGGTTCATCTCCAATTGTCCATCCATCTGTGCTTCTTTCGTCTAGTGCTCCTACTACTGTTCCATTGTCTGCTTTCGTTCCTTCTGCTGATGGACCTTCTCTCGGATTACCGGAGGCCTCTATTGTGCCACCTGTCGCGCCACCACTCCTGACGTTTTATCGCCGTCCAAAAGTTTCTGTCCCTCACTGCTCCCGCCGAACAGTCATCTCCCGTTGCAGATCTGCCTCCTTCTAATCCTTCTGCTCTAGATATTCTAATTGCTCATCGGAAAGATAAACGGTCTTTGTACTAATCCTCCTATATCTGATTTTGTTTCCTATGACCGTCTTTCTCCCTCTTCTCGTCAGTTTGTTTTGTCATTATCCTCTATATCTCTACCCAGGTCATATAAGGAGGCTGTGTTAGTTCCTGCTTGAAAACAGGCCATGGATGAGGAGATGGATGCATTTGTTTCTAGAGGGACTTGGGATCTTGTACCTTTTCCTACAAATGTTACGGTTGTTGGTTGTCGGTGGGTTTATACCTTGAAGTATCGCACAGATGGTTCGGTTGATCGCTATAAAGCTCGTCTTGTTGCTAAAGGTTATACTCATACCTATGGGGTCGACTATCTTGAGACATTCTCTCCCGTTGCCCGTCTCAATTCTATTCGCCTACTTTTCTCTATGGCTATTAATCTGGACTGAACCATATTTCAGCTGGATGTTAAAAATACCTTCTTATATGGTGACTTGCAGGAGGAAGTCTATATGGAACAACCTCCAGGGTATGTTGCTCAGGGGGAGAATACTGTCTGCAAGCTTAAAAAGACGATTTATGGTCTCAAATAGAGTCCACGGGCATGGTTTGAGAAATTTAGTACTGCTATATCTGGTGTCGGTTTCAAACGATGTCAGTCTGATCACTCCGTCTTTATCTGGCGCGCTACATCTGATCTGGTGATTCTGACAGTATATGTTGATAACATCCTACTAACTAGGAGTGACCTTGCTGTCTTAGCAAAGACTAAGAAGCACCTTTCACGTCACTTTGTGACCAAAGATATGGGAAAACCCAAGTACTTTCTTGGGATTGAGATTGCATATCAAAAGGACTGTTTGCTTCTCTCTCAAATGAAATATATATTGGACTTATTAGAAGAAATTGACCTTTTGGGGTGTAAGCCAGCAAACACTCCCATGGAGGTGTGGATTTGTAGCGTGATAATAGTCCTCTCCTAGATGATGCAGACCGATATAGGAGATTGATTGGCAAGTTGATCTATCTTATTGTGACCAGACCTGATATTACATATGCAGTGGGAGTACTGAGCAGGTTTATGCATAAACCTAGAGAGGTTCACTGCACTGTTGCTTTGAGAATTTTAGCTTATGTCAAAAGCTGTCCTGGAAAAGGATTATTGTATAAGAAGCATGGACATTTACACAGGAGACATAGGAGATAGGAAGTCTACTTCTGGATTTTGCACATTTATTGGAGGAAATCTTGTTACTTGAAGGAGTAAGAAACAAGATGTTTCTCGATCTAGTATAGAGGCAGAATACAGGGCTATGGCTCATACTGCATGTGAAATGATATGGTTGCAGAAGTTATTGACAGTGCTTGTTTTTACTCAGCCTGGTCCTATGCCTATGCATTGTGATAATCACTCCGCTATCTATATTGCAAAGAATCCAATATTTCATGAGAGAACTAAGCACATTGAAGTTGATTGTAACTTTGTTAGAGATGCTTGGGAAAAGAAAGTGATCTCTTTTTAGTTCACTCCATCTTCAAAACAGTTAGCTGACATTCTCACTAAAGCTACACCTCCTAAGGTGTTTTTTATTTTATGTAACAAGCTGGGCATGGTTGATATATATGCTCCAGCTTAAGGGGGAGTGTTAATATTTGGGTTATCGGGTTAAAACCCATTAAACCATTAGCCTATTACCCATATGTAACCCTATATAAACCCATGTGGATGGATGGAATAAAAAGAACTCTGATTTATCACTTTCAACATTAAGTATGCTCAGTTAACAGAATACCCATCTAAGCTCGAATCACTTAATAAGCGGTCTATTCCAGATGTCCTTAATAAAGACATCTATAAAATTGGGTTCTTTGATTATAAGTCTTTAATAGAAATTAAGACTTTAGAAAGAACCACAACAGTATATCACAATGAGCAAACTGTTAATTTGCTTAGTCCTGAAGATATTGAGCCTTATATGACGAGATATAAGTATATCCATATTGGATTGATTCAAATAGCGTTTAGACCCTTGACATTACAAGGACTTAACGCCTCGTTACCATCTTGTTTATGTGATGCGAGATGTCTGAACTGGACATAATCTTTGATGGGCATCATGAAAACTAGTCTATGTAACGGACCAGTATACTTTAATGTATACCCAAATCTGAGTCTATCTCTTACCAATCCTAATATTTTAAAAGCGATGAGCCTTAATATTAGGACTCATGGATATGAATTCTTACCTGGATCAGAAACAATTGTGATTATATACTGCATCCATTACAAAGCTTTGACCACGTTAGCACCAAAAGCTAAAGTGCATACAAATCCTGGAAAGACAGTCTTAGTAGAGACTAATTTATTTTCATCCCATGTCGCTGTAAACAGACAAATTAAATGGACAGAAGTAAACTTTCTTGAGAGTCGGGCTTTACCCAACGCTAATCAATCTCAGCCAATTGTAAATCAAGAAATTGATCAAATCATTCAGACGACTGATGGTGATGTTGAAGTAGTCTTCAACCCTTCTAGGACAATTAAATTGTCTGATATTACTAGTTCATCTAGGAGATCCATCTCTAGATCTGATTCTTATAGAATTAACGAGGTAAATGGAATTAATATATCCCAAAACAATATATCTCATCCAATCTATAAAGAGAAAGAAAACTTTTTCTCTCACAAGCTCTGAAATGAGCTTCCAAATGTAATAACTGTTTTTATGGAATTTACACTCAACGGTGAATTATAAGGATTTCTTAATATAGAATTCCAATGTAAAAGTAATGAATCATTCAGAGAATGGTTCTTTACAAGTTTCTCTAATAGAGAACAACAAATGTTTAAATGAAACTATTATAAAACGCTTGATAAAAATCAGAAGATAAAATTCTTCGTACCTTGGTTCTTGAAATTTTATATTTAAAATGAAGAAAAGAGAATTAGAGTACTTGAAGAACATTATAAACAATGGAAATCGGGTACTGGTGTATCAATCAAATCCCTTTACCCTCCAACAAAACCACTAAGACTTACTAGAGTTTCAACATTAACTCTAGAAGCAATAGCTTTTGTAAAACCCACTAAATCCACTGATGAAACTTTGAAAGAGCTTAATAAGTTAATGAAACAGAGTAATTACTCAAACATACATCTTCAAGTAGTTGGACAACAACTTACTAGGATAGAAGATGTAGTTGATAGACTAGTTCAAAAATTGAACACCATCATTCCCTCTCTAATAAGATCAAAGTGTTAAGGCTCATGTTATACATACAGAAAAAGCCACAATTAAGCCACCTCTAGATATATCTGGATTCAATACAAGTGATAAAGTAACTTCAGAAGTTATTGAAGTTTTATCAAAAAAGCTAAGCACTTCTAAATTACTTACACTTGATGGTGAACAATCAACTTCGTCAGTCATTAATACTGACACTGAAATATCTGACGATGATAATAATTTAGATCAGATATTGGAAGTGAAAAATCAATTCTCTACTGTGAATAAAATCACAACACGCCCTAAACAATTAGAACGTTACTATTATAAGAGACCTACTCCTGTTGATATACTATTCAAGGAGAATAATACATACATACAAGCCGGTTACAACGACAGAAACATTTATGAATGGAATATTGACGGTTTATCCGACAATCAAATATATTCTACTATGCATCGTATCTTTATGTATTCCACTATCTGTAGACAGAATGGTAATTTCGATAAGCTTATAGCTTCCTACATTACTTATGGTTTTACTAGCATATTAAAGGACTGGAGGGATAACTACCTCACACTTGAATCAAGAGATGAAATATTAAATGTCGTATAACAAAAAAAGGAGAACAAAGTGAAGATATTGTGTATACATTAATATTAGCTATAACAAATCACTTCACTGGTGCGTTCATAGAACAATGTGAAAGAATTAGGACATTATTACAGAACCTTAAATGTCCTTCTTTGACCCATTTTAGATGGTACAAAGACACATTCTTCAGTAGAGTAATGAATCTCCACGATGCTAATAGCACCCATTGGAAGTCCAGATTCATTGATGGACTACCAAATCTGTTTGCTGAAAGAGTTCGAAATAAACTCAAAGGAAATCATGGTGGATTCATTCTCTATGACTCATTTTCCTATGGAACTCTTATCAACGCCTGTATCAAAGAAGGCTTAACTTTATTAATGATATCAAGTTTAAAAATTAACTTAAGTCTCATAGACTTACAAAGAAGAAAGAATTAGGTGAATTCTGTCAGCAATTTGCCTTTGATCAGCCCTATAAGACTGATAAAGGAAAACAAGACAAAAGAGAATCTGATGACAGAAAAAAACATTCCTTCAAAAAGAACATGAAAAAAAATTTAAAAGAAAGAACAGAGACGATCGTCGTAGATATCCTAAAATAGGTATCAGTAACATTAAATGTTACAAATGCGGTAAGATTGGTCATTATATCAGTAAATGTTATACAAAGAAAAAGATTAATGAAATTAAGGACGAATGTCTAAAAAAGACTTTGTATAAAATAATGATCAACAAGTGGAGCAAAGATGATAAGAAGATGTTTACTTGGTAGGCCATTTATAATAATGATCAACAAGTGGAGCAAAGATGATAAGAAGATGTTTATTTGGTGGGCCATTTATAATAATAATCAACAAGTGGAGCAAATATGATAATAAGATGTTTACTTGATAGGCCATTGATATAGTATCAAATTTGGGTACTATATCAAGGTCTTTATCAACAAGTGGAGCAAAGATAATAAGAAGATGTTTACTTTGTAGGCCATTTATAATAATGATCAACAAGTGGAGCAAAGATGATAAAAAGATGTTTACTTGGTAGGCCATTGATACAGTACCAAATTTGGGTACTATATCAAGGTCTTTATACAAAGTCTTTTTTAGACATTCGTCCTCAATTTCATTAATTTTTTTCTTTATATAACATTTATTGACATAATGACCAGTCTTATCGCATTTGTAACATTTAATGTTACTGATATCATCTTTAGGATTTCTACGACGATCGTCTTTGTTCTTTCTTTTAAAGAATTTTTTTATTTTCTTTTTGAAAGAATATTTCTTTCTGTCATTAATTTCTCTTTTGACTTGTTTTCCTTTATCAGTCTTATAGGGCTGATCAAAGGTAAATTGCTGACAGAATTCACCTAATTCTTTCTTCTTTGTAAGTCTATGAGACTTAAGTTGATTTTTAAATTTTATATCATTAATAAAGTTAAGCCTTCTTTGATACAGACGTTGATAAGAGTTCCATAGGAAAATGAGTCATAGCGAATGAATCCACCATGATTTCCTTTGAGTTTATTTCGAACTCTTTCAGCAAACAGATTTGGTAGTCCATCAATGAATCTGGACTTCCAATGGGTGCTATTAGCATCGTGGAGATTCATTACTCTACTGAAGAATGTGTCTTTGTATCATCTAAAATGGGTCAAAGGACATTTAAGGTTCTGTAATAATGTCCTAATTCTTTCACATTGGTCTATGAACGCACCAGTGAAGTGATTTGTTATAGCTAATATTAATGTATACACAACATCTTCACTTTGTTGTCCATTTTCTTGTTATACGACATTTAATATTTCACCTCTTGATTCAAGTGTGAGGTAGTTATCCCACGAGCCCTTTAATATGCCAGTAAAACCACAAGTAATGTAGGAAGCTATAAGCTTATCGAAATTATCATTCTGTCTACAGACAGTGGAATACATCAAGATACGATGCATAGTGAAATATATTTGATTGTTGGATAAACCGCCAATATTCCATTCATAAATATTTCTACCGTTATAATCAGCTTGTATGTATGTATCATTCTCCTCGAATAGTACATCAACAAGAGTAGGTCTCTTATAATAGTAATGCTCTAATTGTTTAGGACGTGTTGTGATTTTATTCACAGTAGAGAATTGATTTTCTACTTTCAATAGCTGATCTAAATTATTATCATCGTCAGATATTTCAGTGTCAGTATTAATGACTGACAAAGTTGATTGTTCACCATCAAGTGTAAGTCATTTAGAAGTACTTAGCTTTTTTTTATAAAACTTCAATAACTTCTGAAGTTACTTTATCACTTGTATTGAATCCAGATATATCTATAGGTGGCTTAATTGTGGCTTTTTCTATATGTATAACAGGAGCCTTAACACTTTCTGATCTTATTAAAGAGGGAATGATGGTGTTCAATTTTTGAACAAGTCTATCAACTACATCTTCTATCTTAGTAAGTTGCTGGCCAACTACTTGAAGATGTATGTTTGAGTAATTACTCTGTTTGATTAGCTTATTATGCTCTTACAAAGTTTCATCGCTGGATTCAGTGGGCTTTACAAAAGTTGTTGCTTCTAGAGTTGATGTTGAAACTCCATTAAGTCTTAATAGTTCTGTTGGAGGATAAAGAGATTTGATTGATACACCAGTACCCGATTTCCATTGTTTATAATGTTCTTCAAGTACTCCAATTCTCTTTTCTTCCTTTTGAATATAAATTTTCAAGAACCAAGGAACGAAGAATTCTATCTTCTAATTTTTATCAAGTGTTTTATAATAGCTTGATTTAAACATTTGTTGTTCTCTATTAGAGAAACTTTTAAAGAACAATTCTCTGAATGATTCATTACTTTTACATTGGAATTCTATATTAAGAAATCCTCATAATTTACCGTTGAGTGTAAAATCCATAAAAACAGTTATTACATTTGGAAGCTCATTTCAAAGCTTGTGAGAGAAAATTTTTCTTTCTCTTTATAGATTGGATGAGATATATTATTTTGGGATATATTAATTCCTCTTACCTCGTTAATTCTATAAGAATCAGATCTAGAGATGGATCTCCTAGATGAACTAGTAATATCAGACAATTTAATTGTCCTAGAATGGTTGAAGACTACTTCAACTTCAACATCAGTCGTCTGAATAATTTGATCAATTTCTTGATTTACAATTGGCTGAGGTTGAATAGAGTTGGGTAAAACCCAACTCTCAGAAAAGTTTATTTATGTCCATTTAATTTATCTGTTTACAGCGATATGGAACGAAAGCAAATTAGTCTCTAGACTCTCTACTAACACTGTCTTTCCAGGCTTTGTATGCACTTTAGCTTTTAGTGCTAACGTGGTCAAAGCTTTGTAATGGATGCAGTATATAATCGCAATTGTTTCTGATCCAGGTAAGAATTCATATCCATGAGTCTTAATATTAAGGCTCATCGCTTCTAAAATATTAGGATCGGTTAGAGATAGACTCAGATTTGGGTGTGTATATATATATATATATATAGAGAGAGAGAGAGAGATATTAATGGGTATCCTTGTCATAGGAGGGGATTTCCTCCTTAACGCCTCTAAAATCACATGATTGAGCGACATTGTGGATGATCCGCTCCGTTGAACTTGATCTACATATTCTGAAACCCCAACACACCAAGTTTGGGGTGAACCCGTCATCGTTTGACCCTTCATCCACTCGTATCAATTTTAACGGTTTTGAATAGATAGAACTTTTCACATGGCTCGATGGAGGGTCAAACGACGACGGATTCACCCCAAACTTGGTGTGTTGGGGTTTTAGAATATGTAGATCAAGTTCAACAGAGCGGATCATCCACAATGTCGCTTAATCATGTGATTTTAGAGGCGTCAAGGAGGAAATCCCCTCCTATGACAAGGATACCCATTAATCTCACATATATATATATATATATATATATACAAAACGTGTATGTGTGTGTATGATTGAGCTTGAAGTATTTAACACACATAATATAACACCTAGTCTATTTACCCAAGCTTGATTAATATTCAATATGCTCTTCTTGGTAAACTTTGCGGATGAAGCTTGAACTTGGATATTTGACTTGAATGCATTGCTTCACTCCGATATTCCTTCCATCCTCCAAAGGATATGATCGTTAATACTCGATTCCATAGTAGCGAGCACCAGCTTATATTAGTTATTAGCCAACATTGAACTATCTCAGTCAATTTCCACTGCATAAATTCACATGCTTAAAATTTGATATGATATCAAGCTTCGGTTTAAACCTTCATATAATGAGTGTAACGGGGAATAGTTTATATATCATTCAACCTACTACAATTCACAGGACTCTCAATGGGCTAGTAATAGCAAGTACACTAGTTTTATCTTAACTATAGATGATGCGGTTTTTGGAGCAAGACATGTTGGTTACAATACCTTGTTCAAAAGGGCAACGTGCTGGATCTTCACCAAAATATAGAGCAAGAGCGTCAGCATTCCTACCCTGATATCAGACCAACTGGTAAGGCATACATATAATTTAAAATATTAAAAGAAAATTTGTAAAGTCAGTCATCAGATTTCCAGCAACTTTGTTGATAAGTTAGTACTTGGTGGCATACCACAGCAGTATAAAGTGATGTCAGTGATCGTACATCGGCTCCAGCAGTCGCAGTGAACTCCCTCAAAGTCTATAAAGAATCTTTGTCAGAATGGCGAATGATTGGATTCAAAGGTTTGAGAAAAACACTAAGTTACTACTATAAACAACTGATACAACCGTGTAAAAGAAAGCCACCCCTTTGACACAGGGAACAATGAAAAACATGCCACTGACACACGAACCAACTTTTTTAACAAGGAATGTTAAATTAATATCATCAGAGATGTTAGTGCTCTACATCACTAGTATATAGTAAATACTTTAACTTAGAAATATATGAGGAAGCATGAAAGTTCATCTCTTCAGAAAACTTTGTTAGTATGTAGTAGGATAGTCTTAGCATGCCCTAAATCCAATGTATACAGAGTAAGTTTGTTAAAGTAAACATTAATTATTAAATTAAACATTGATTAAACATAATTAATCAAGTTTTCTCAATGGACCCCTAAAAATTAAACATTAATCATTAAATTAAATTAATCATTAATCAAATCACCCAAACCTAACCTTTACGAGAATTAGATAGATAGTGGAGAAGGGAGGCCGATGATGGTGACAGGTCAGGTTAGGTTTTGGCTTAAGAGGAGGGGGAAGGGGGAAGGGGGAGAGAGGTCACCACCATGGATCCTACAACCAGCCACGGGTGACTTAGATAGATGGGGGCGAAGGGAAGACGATGTTGGTGTCAAGTCGGTTTAGATTTTGGCTTAAGAGGAAAGGGGAGAGAGGGGTCACCAACATGGACCCTACAGCCAACCACGGGGATCACTAACACGTCTAGTTAGAATAGGGTGAAGGGTGAGAGAGAGAAGGGCAGAGGGAGAAAAGAGAGAACGAGAGAGGAGGGTAGAGGGGGAGGAGAGAGCAAGGAGGGCAGTGCGCCCGTAGGATGGGGGAAAGAGAGAGAGAAGAGAGGCGCAACCTCTGGCGACCCCTGCTAACAAACACACACAGTGATACGGGTGTATCTTCTTCTCTACTTCGGAAGCTTAGCGATCCTCATGGAAGCTTGAGGATAGAAGATTCTCATGGTATCTTAATAATAGAGGCGTGGATGAAGTCGTCGAAAGTAGCAAAGGCGGTCAAAAGCGGCAAAACAGCAGGAAAAAGGAAGCTGAGAAGCAGCCTCTGGCCGATCGACCGGAATCAAATACACCTAAAGGGCTGAGTTTCATGTCCCTGGCCGATCGACCAAACCAAGCATGTCAGTCGACTGGATCGCGTTCTTGGGCTTTCCTGATTCGTTTTGGATTGTGTTTTGACGGGGATTCCTGATCCTTTTGGGCTTGTTTATTTATAAGTTTGTCATCCACGTTGTAAACTCTATAAATAAAGATTGTTTAGGGTTTTTAAAGGAGAGGAGAAATTCTAATCAAGTGATTAGGGTTTAGAGAGAATAGAGAGTTTGTTCTTTATTCTAGTGAGATTGTGAGTGAGATTTTGTAATCTTTGATTCTTCATAATCTAGAGAAAGTATTTTTCTTCGCCCAATTCAATTCTTTGTGAGTTCTCTATTGTCTTCTTCACAACCCACTCTTGATAATTCCGCTATCAATGGTACTTGCTCAGAGACTCGTATCAGGTTGGTATCAGAACGACCAGATCCTGTGGAGGGGGAATCCTGTGTATGGTCTTTATTCGATCGTAATACAAAAAACTAGGCGAGATCCTTATTTCATTAGAGGGAGTTCAGAAATTAAGGAAGAAGAAGATGACTAAAGGGGATAATTCAGTAAGACTTGATGCATTGGAGAAGCAGATCGAGACGATAGGATCGACGCTCACACAACTCGTAGGCCTCATCCATGGGAAGGACAAAGAAGGGGAATCTTCGTCAAAACCTAAGAAGAAACATATGGAGTCCGGAGTCCGATAGAGAGCGAGAATTCAGATTCAGACGAGGGGGTCAAGGCCGTCAAGACTGTTCAGCATCAATGGGGTAAGGGATTTTACCCGAATTTAAAAATATATTTCAATGTGAAGATTTCTGTTTATGATGGGAGTGTTAACGTCGAGAAGCTTGATGATTGGATTGAGCAGATGAAGATGTACTTTACCCTCTATGGATATTCGTCCAAGGAGAAGATTGTGTTTGCGACTTTGAAGCTTTCAGGACATGCATTGACATGGTGAATATCCTACTGTAAGCAGGAGATGAAGGTGGTATCGTATAACAAGTTCAAAAGGCTACTGAGGAAACAATTCTACCTGGTGGGATTCCTTGAGGAACGTTGGTACAAGTGGTACGGATTGCGCCAAAGGGTCAATCAAACCGTTCAAGAATACACGACTGAGTTTCAGCAACAAGCGATGGTCCTCAACATTGCGACAGAGGAGTATTCTGTCTTTATGAAGTATATGACGGGATTGAACGATTACATCCGAAAAGAGATGAAGTTATTCACGATCGAGTCGATTACAAAAGCGAGCGTGAAGGCTTTTGCCATTGAGGGAAAGCAAAAGAAGAGCAATGAATCCCAAGGAGAGACTAAACAAGCTGGAGGCGAGTCTGGTGATTCTCAATCTAAGGAGGAGAAGAAGAAGGATAATCCAGGAAAAACAGGGTTGATTTGTAGTCATTGCGAGAAGACAGGACACGTAGCTGATCGGTGCTAGGAGAAGTATCATCATCTCAAACCAAGAGGATTGAAGAAGAAGGAGAAGAAAAAGACATACATGATAGCTCAAGTTCCGAAAGAAGTCTCGGGATGACAGAACCCAATAGCAGTCTCAACCTTATGACAGGGAAACAGGCCACGAAAGAGGAGGACGACCCCAAAGAGCAGCTCTTTGTTCTTAAGTTGCAAGTGAAAACCAGTTTGGTAGATGTCATAGTTGATCCAGGCAGTGAGAAGAATTTGATATCCGAAACCTTAGTTCAGAAGCTGGGTCTGAAGACGGTCAAGCATCCAAACCCATATCCATTGGGGTGGATTCAGAAGGAGATGGGACTGAGTGTAGTTGATCAATGTACTTTCAGATTTGCGCTACACGAGTTATATATTAACGAAGTCACGTGCGACGTAGCTCCATTGGATGTTTGTCAGGTTATACTAGGCAATCCCTATTTGTGGGATAGATACGCCATCTACGAGAGACGGGCTCAGAAGTACACTTTCACCAAAGACAATGAAAAGTTCATACTTCGCTCGGCGTCTCTTCCGAAGGAGACAAACTTAGTGACGTTGAACCGAGCGAAAAGGCTAGTGAATGCAAGCAAGAAGTTTGTCTCGCTATGCATTAGTTCCTATGAGCCACTGAAAGGGGGTTACAAATTGGAGCGGAAGGTGACTGACGAGACGCGGGACGAAGGAGTCGTTTCCGATCGGACATCAAGACCAGGTTCCTAGCAAAGGCAGGTAGTTCAGAAAAGATGAAGGAGCTCGAGAGTTTCCTCAGCTGAAGTTCTAACTTGAACGGGACTTCAAGTTCCTAAAGAGGGGAGCCATGATACGGGTGTATCTTCTTCTCTACTTTGGGAGTTTAGCGATCCTCATGGAAGCTTGAGGATAGAAGATTCTCATGATATCTTAAGAATAGAGGCGTGGATGAAGTCGTTGAAGGCAGCAAAGGCGATCAAAAGCGGCAAAACAGCAGAAAAAGGAAGCTGTGAAGCAGCCTTTGGCTGATCGACTGGACAACCAATGCCGATCGACCGGAATCAGATACGCCTACAGGGATGAGTTTCCTGTCTCTGACCGGTCGACCGAACCAAGCATGCCGGTCGATCGGATCGCGCTCCTAGGCTTTCCTGGTTCGTTTTGAATTCTGTTTTGACGGGGATTCCTGATCCTTTTGGGCTTGTTTATTTACAAGTTTACCATCCACGTTGTAAACTCTATAAATACAGATTGTTTAGGGTTTCTAAAGGAGAGAAGAGAAATTCTAATCAAGTGATTAGGGTTTAGAGAGAAGAGAGAGTTTGTTCGTTATTTTAGTGTGTGAGAGTGAGATTTTGTAATCTTTGATTTTTTATAATCTAGAGAAGGTATTTTTCTTCGCCCAATTCAATTCTTTGTGAGTCCTCTATTGTCTTCTTCACCACTCACTCTTAATAATTTCGCGATCAATGGTGCTCGCTTGACGATTCGTATCACACAGAGAAAGAGAGGCCACCTCTGGCGACCCCTACCACTGGCAAGAATGGTTAGAGCTAGGGGAGCGGACAGAGGAGAAAGGACGTGTTTGTGAATTGGATAAGGTGACGAGGTCTTTTCAAAAAATTTAGATTAACAAGGAATAAGGGTTTTACCTGAAGGGCATTCTCATCATTGTTGGTCACATGCTCGACACATGCCACGTCTGAGATGAATGTGTTATTTTAGGGCGGTTTAGTGGGAAACTAAGGGAATTTAGTGGAATAAACAAAGTTTAAGGCATTACGGGAAACGCCACCAAGTATGGGGTGTCATGGGGAAGTTTCCCAAATAAACATTTATGTACATAACTAGGATAAGACATAATAACCTCCAGGCTCAAGGTTTCTAAGAACAAATCATAATGTTTTAGCTTCATACATATTCTAATATCCCAATCTTAAGGATCAAAACCTAAACACTATCCTGCTTGAAGCCTTACTCCAAGCTGGCTCAAGGATGGACATGTTGCATCTATTATCATACACATATATAAGAAGTATATCTTGCACATATCGGTGCAAAAACATGTCCGACATCCATACAAGAACATCCATCATGTCTCATTGCTACAAAGGACAAACCCTCTGAAAATGATAGAAAAAAACAAAGAACAGAAAAAGGAGACATGCTGGAAAGAGAGCTAAGATAATTGATTGTTTGTACCTTGCGAAAAACTTCTGACACGGGGCCATCATTCTCAGAAGCAGTCAACTCCAACTCTACTTTCTCTAAACCTTTGACAATGGCTTGCATTTCTTCAGCTAAGAACTTCAATTGTATCTGTGCAAAGAAGATTTTTAGTAACATTTTAATCAAATTATTGCAACGCAATAGTAGGTAAAACAGACAAGTACCTTTGATGCAGCTTCCAAACTAACAAAATCCTCATGAAAGTCTAGAAGATGTGGTGATTTGGAGGCAAGGACCTGATATTCACAATATCCAAGATGTCAGTAACATGATAGCAGACGTTCTAATAACTAACATCTTATTTTTCATAAATGTTATATTTTTCAAACAAGTTAAATTTCACAAAACCGTCTCCAAACTCTGGGGGTTCCTACGATACCCTCTTGAACTCCCCTCCCCACCCACACCCCAAAAAAATAACAATGTAAAATTTACAA
>NC_033796.1:75409402-75423142 GCF_001876935.1 Asparagus officinalis
AATGGTGTCATCGAGCGTTCTTTCGATTGTGTAAGAAATAAATGCTTACAGAACCATCAACACTATAAGGGGGCGTTAGGAATCTGACACAACCCAAAGTTCAGGCAATTTGGTGGAAAAAAGGTTCAACAAGGGGGTTATGTGAAATTACCGACAGAAAAACAGATGGTGTTATAATATCATAAAGTCCGAATAAACACGCATAATATCTGCGAATGTGCAATACATGTAATAATGTTATGCAAATCATTAAATTTAAGCAAATCTAGTTTACAATATTGTAATGCAGATTAATTTGTCATTAAGTTTATATGAAAAACTATAAAGAATACTCACACATATAGAGAACTAGTATAGTGCACGTGCATTGCAGGTGGACATATTTGTTTCATGTTCTAAAAATTTTATGTAATTTGTAATATCATTTGTTGAAAGTTTGTTTTTGGATCTAATTATAGAAAATCTCGAGGACTTGTTTGTAATTTATCTTCATTAAAACCCCTAGACTAAAGCATATTTTTTGAGGTTTTTTTTAGTTTATAGGGGGTTATCTGTAAATTTATAAAGTTATAGGGTTTTTCCCTAAACTTTATGCATTTTCAGGTTTCTTTCTACAAATTTTATAAAATTAGCTCATCTAGTTTTAGACATTTTATGAAGCTAAAGGGTTGGAGGGTTTAATTTGAGATTAGTAAAGATATAGAGAAGATTAATGGTGAGGTTATGATGGTGATTAAATGTGAGAAATTGACTACAATTCTATGCTATTTAAACAACTACACATGAACATATCAAAATACATATTTTATGTGAATGGATTAAATTGGGCTGAATGTTTGAGGCATACAGTATAAGATAGCGAAACTTTATTCTTACGGAGCATAGAAGAACAATAATAACTAATTGAAAAGGAAAAACCAAATTCATTAAGGAATTATGTGCACTTTAGAATTTGCTTCATCAAGTAAAACACAAAATAGAAAGAAATTAGCAAATAATATTTACTCCCACTTCCACTTTTTCACTGAGCCCATTATCCATGGAAATATTGTTGCATAAGCTGAAAATACCAAGCAACTAATAAATTAAAATCAACAGCCTTGTGTCTTGTGAAGACTTCACTATAGAACAAACTTTTTTCACATTTGTCCAAATGGACCGCATTAAAAGTGGCAAATGAATCTAAGGAGGTTGGAGCTGCGAGAATGATGTTAGAGACCACAATAGGTAAGAACTGAGGGGGGTGGCGGGTTTTTTGTTTATTGTATCTCATCTAGTGTGTATTGTGTAGTTGATCTGGTGTATTGTGTGCTGGGGGGTCTGTTGTATTGATTTATTAGTCTTATCTGTCTGTCTTGTCGTATCAATGCTGCGTTGGTGTGTTTGTGAATCGGAGGAGTGGGGTGTGAAGGGAGCGTAGAGATTTGTGGTTGTGTGGTGTTTGGCGCGTTTCGGGGTTGTATGTGAGCGGTGTGGGTGTTGTGAGTGAATTTGTGTGTGTGGGTTGTGAGGGGTGGTTGGGGGGGGTGTTGGGATGTGTAGAGATTGAGGTGGGTGGGGGTGGTGGGGGGGTCCGTGGTTGTGTCGTGGGGGGAGCAAGTGTTGGGGGTGGTGTGTGGTCTCTGCGATGGTAGGGTGTTGGGCCGTGGTTGGGAGTAGGTGGGGCGGTTGTGGCCGCCCCACACAGTTAAGAATACGATAAATTGGAGAGTTGCATAATTGAGAGGTTACAGATAGATATGGAGGATTAATGAGCATTTGTCATAACAGTGCAATCAACGATGGATAATGGGAAAATGGGTAAAGCTTTATGAAGGAGTAAATTAATGGATTGTTAACTAAAAAGCTAGTGGGATAATGAAAATATCAAAAATATATTATAATCACAATGCCAATGGGACAATGAAAAGCTAGTGGGACAATTTAAATTTTTTCATGTCGTTGATTTTGTTCATACTTATAAAGTTTATAAAATATTAAAAAGCGAACCCAGAATACTGCCTTGTCTTCTCTTCCACGTCTCTTTGCAGAGGAACTCACTAACCACCCATCCTCGACCTTGACCTGCAAGCACCACCACCTCGCTCCAGTCTCACACCAATCCACTCTTATTTATCAACAACATCGCTTATCATCAACATCAGAGCCTTTGGCTCCAACTTCAAGTTCTGCGGTCTCAAACCACCCTTCGATCACTTTGCCACCTTCAATCTTCGACTATAATACATTCATTGTTTGTGAATGGATCTCCAGCAGCTCCTCCTGTTCAAGCAACCTTCACTCCCTTTTTTTACAAATTCAAGCTCTGCTATCAGCCCTTCGTGACTTCATTACTTCCTTCACTGTCGTTTTCCCATTGCAACCAGAGGCTTATCAAAGATTGCTCATCTATAGGTTTGTGTTTAATAAGGATTTGAAACTTGAAGATCTTTCTTTATTTAATTCAAAGGTATTTAACTTAAAAAATCATCACTCTTTGCAGTTCTGCAAGTCGTATGGGACTTCTCCATGTGTTTAGGTTTATTTGAACTTACCATTTCATAATTACAATTATTGTAGGTGTTTAGATTATTTTATTGCCGATCTATAATTTTATACTATATTGTTATATTTCCGTCATTCTTTAGTGATAATTTTTCATTCACAAAGCATTGAGTTCTTTAGATTGTCTATTTAGAAATCCTACAAATTCTATCTTGCATCACCCTCAGGCAATCAAATGGACCTTGAGCCCCAAAAAATTGAAGGGACAAGTAACATTTAAAAAATATTATGTATTACAGTTCACAACAAAGTCCATGTATAAATGTTATTCTTTTTCTAATTTTTTCTATATGCCATATCAACTCTTTCCTATTTCGGTATGTTTACCTAGACGTATTTTGATATATGGACTCTTTCAAAGCCTTAAGATATCCAAAAAATCCCAAGATCATTAACTATATGGCAGATACTAGTAATATTCCATTAAGTTTACAGAATACATTGATTACTCAATTTTTCCCTCGTTCAACAGTACTTCATTAAAATTTTTCCCTTAAAGCAGTCTGAGGGTTTATAGGCAGACCTCATTGTCATATTTAATTAAAAGTAATTAATCAACTAGAGATTTTTGAAATAAGAAGTTGCTTTTAGGGCAGTACATTAAAACACAAAGTTTCAAGGGAGGAGGCCTAAAGAAAAGTTTTTCCTAATAGGAATCCAAACCTATCAAGCAATCAATTCAGTTGAAGAGTTAAAACAGAATCTTAGTTTTATATTCTGACTATATTGACAATGCATAGTTCTAAATTGATGCAAAAGCCATGGATAAAAACATAAGAAGTGCAATGCTTAACGTCTTGTTTGCTTGTTTACATTTTCTCATACATGTTGTCAGGAGAGTCGCATTTGCACGGTTTAAGTGTGGGTCTGGTAAGGCACAATATGGTATACAGTGCCACGTCAGAAGAACTGCTAGATGGATACAAGGTTAAATATGGTTGGACTCATGAGGCAGAAAGGGTTAACCCTAAATTAATTTAGGTCCAAGTATATTAAAGCCTATTCCATCTCAGCTCATGGGCCTTTGCAACCCAACAAACAAGCATCAAGCTCCAAGTTATACTGGCACTTGGATGTTCCATTTGCACCTAGGCTTTATTAGCATTGCTAGAGCTCAAGGTAGAGCACACGTGAAGCTCAATATGCCAGTAATGTCTCTTGGTCTAGCACGGGCTAGAGTTTCCTTCTGTGCACATGTTGTCATACTTGCCTTCGACGTGACTTTGATTGTTCGTAAAGTGTTGAGTCATTATCTCCAGTAATCATTAAGTTGTGTGGTAGTGGGCTCAACTTGGACTCAATTGGATCCAAGCCAAATGGAGAATTATTAGGAGTCTCGCATCATTCAGTTTGTGGCTTTGGTCTAACAAAGGCATGAGATGGGATTTAAACCCACATTAGAAAAATAATTAGATGGATATATGGTGGGGTATGTTAATCCTTTTGAGTCAGTTAAGGTGCAAGCATACTGGCCTAATTACATGGGCCCTTGCAACCCAACACGTGCGCATGAGTATGTGTGTTCCAATGATAAAGAGATGAGGGAGAATGACAGCTATGGGACATGTAGAATAGAAACCATGTGGTGCCCCAGTTTGCAAGATGGTTGCAACTGTATTTAGAGGAGAAACAACATCCCATGATAGGTAAACAAACTGGAACAATGCGCCTAAATTAAAAGGACAAGATTGGTGTTCATTTAACAGTGAAATGACCCTAAAAGTGTTTACTAAGGGCCTGTTTGGTTCATCTAAAGTGGGCTCACAAACATTTTTCACTGCTCTGACACAGGGTCCAGCAGTGCAAAATGAAGTTTTGGGCTTTCAAGTAGCCAGTTTGGTTCGCAACGATAAAATGGGAAATGGGCTCCGAGAAACCTCTCCACGTTGGAAAATTTTCCCACTTCCATTTCCTCCCTCAACCGATAGAAATAGGCTGAAAACCTCCTCCTTGACGTGGTTCTGTCAGATACATTTCTTTGGGGAAACTAAGAACGGCTAGGGTTACCACTCATTCTCCCCCCTTCTCTCATCTTGGCGCCTTCATCTCTCTTAGGTAGCTCTTTTACCGCCATTTTACTGAGGGCTTTGACATTTTGAGTTAATGGTGGAGATCTATAAATAATGATCATTCTTTGATGATTTCCTGGAGTTGAAATTGGGGGTTCTGTGAAATCATTCTTGCCAATTGGGGACTTATATAAATTTTGCTTCATCTCTCAAAAAGGTAATTCCTTTCTTGCTAATTCTTATTCTTATTGCATATTAAATCAGAAATTTTAAGGATAATTTAAATATATTTTTTCGGATGATAAATTTTGGTAGTTTGATAATGATCTTGCAATTTTTCTCCTTTCCCTGATACTTTTTTTTTTTTGCCATTTTTTTCGTATGACTTCTATTTGTCAGTTCAAGGGTAAATAAAAAATTTCATGTTAAAACCACTGCCTAGACAACAAGACGAAGAGACTGAATCAGGTATAATGTTCATGCAATTTGATTAAGTTAACATCACTAGGTATAATCATATTTTGCTTGGAACACTCCTTGTAATTGAGTGCAGCAGGAGTCACATGCCAGAACATTTGTGGAAACAAAGTTTATGAATGATTACTCGAGGAAGATGTCAAATATGCATCCACATGCAAGTTTTGTTTCACCATTCAAAAGATTACCATTATCTGGAGTTCTCTATTAACTTGAATTAAACAAGTTAGCATGTATTTATAAGATCATAAGTTACAAGCATCTGATGTTAAACAAGTTAGCATCTTATGTTCTTGATTAAATGATTGAGATTATATTCTCACATTTTAATGAATTATGTTCCTTAATTAAGGAGTTCTCGATTAAATGATGGAGACTATATTCTCATATTTCACTGAATTATGTTCCTAATTGGTATCATGCATCCTGTCCACAAACTGATGTTTTGAGTGACACAGTTGGGAATTGTTATGAATGTGTTGGTCCTTGCATTATTTGTAAATTACAAAAAAAATTATGTTGATTGATCGCAATAAACAGGTTTAATGTGATTGTCTATATCAAACGGGTATTTTCATACGAGACGAAGAAATTTCATGTGTTGTATTAAGACTTGAGAGTCTAAGATCACAAATTTGTCTTTCATTTTTGTGCTTTTCTTTCCTAATGATTCTGTTTATCTTATAGATGTGCTTGATTCATGCATTTTATATTGATTCAATGCTTAACAAAATTCTTTGCATGAAACATTATCTGTTTGCATCGTAGATGGATGATGATGGGGAGTTTTTCATTGAACAAAGTGTTGTTAACATAGTTCAGAAGGCTACACTATCTGTTTTGGTTATAATGTTTACATTCATAAGGAGAATGCAAACTAGACGTAAATCAATTTTTTCGTAGTGGCCAAGTGAGGAAAGAAGAAAACAAGAGATGGCTAGTATTAAACACATTAAGCGTATTTATAATGGTTTTAGTGATAATTGTGTAAACTATATTAGAATACAGAGTGATGCTTTTGTTAAACTAGCAAATATAATGAGGAACAATAGACTGCTAAAAGACTCAAGGAATGTAACAGTGAAAGAATAGCTTATCATGACCCTAAACATTTTGGGTCATAAATCTAAAAATCGCATTGTGAGATCTCATTTTATAAGATCAGGGGAGACAGACAGTAAATATTTCAACAAGATATTACAAGCAATTATTTATCTGTGTGGACGCTACATAAGATAGTCCCTAATGACATTCCCCAAGAGATCGTTAACAACTCGCTATACTACCCTTATTTCCAAGTATATCTACACTTTAAGCACAGTTATATGTATAATCAATAAAAATAAATGTTAACTTAGTAATTTGATACACGTATTATAGGATTGCATTGGTATGATAGATGGGACCCATGTTGATGCAATACTTCCGCTTTATCTTGTTGCACGATTTCAAGACCGCAAAGATGTTACACAGAATGTGCTTGCAGCTTGCACCCCAAACAAACTGTTCATATATATTTTAGTAGGTTGGGAGAGATCTACAAATGATTATAGAATTCTCCAAGATGCATTATCTAGACCATAACCACATGGATTGAGAGCCTATGATGGTAATTATATAAAAAATTAACTTAAAATTTTTAATTTGAATATGCAAACTTAGCTTCCTTAAAAACTTTCTTAAAAAATTATAAGCAAATACTATTTGTGTGATGCTAGGTACCCCACCATGCCAGGATTCATCTCTCCGTACTGAGGTGTTCATTAACATTTAAAAGAACATTCAGGTAAAACACCTAAGAATAGAAAGAAATTATTCAATATAAGCATTTTTCTTTGAGGTCTAAGATTGAATCTGTATTTGGCACATTGAAGAATCGTTTTAAAATTTTGTGTGCTAAGCCACATTACCCATTTCCTACACAAGTAGATATCGTATTGATATGCACGATACTTCATAATTTCATTGCCACTGTGGATCCAAGTGATGAACTACTCAACAAGTCCGACTTTAATGAAGATATTGATGGTGAGGTGACAACTGATAATGATAATAATTTAGTTGATTTTACTCAAACTCAAACTCAAAGAGAGCAAATTGAATCAACAAATGAGTCGAAGACTCTTAGGGATGATATTGTTTAGGCAATGTGGGTGGACTAATGTGATAAAAATAATCATGGTGTAACTACTAAGACTTAATTTTCATATTTGTTGTACTATTTATGCTCATGTATGTACTCTTTAACTCTATGTTTTGCTTTTTCCAGTTATTATATTTTGCTTTTCATTCATGTATTCATGTTTTACTTCTTTCAGTTATTATATTTTGCTTTTCATTCATGTATTCATGTTTTGCTTATTCGGCAAATTATATAATATCTAACTCTCTCTATTTAAATAGGGCGATTCTCAAGAGAACAAACATTTATTTTGGGATTCCTGTTATGATGATGAGCTCATTATATTTCTTGCCGAATTGGTAAGAAAGGGTTACAAACCCGACAAAAGTTTTAAGAGAACCGCTTATCATATGGCTTCCCAACATATTAACGAGAAGTTTAACACAATATTTAAGTGGGATAACGTCATGCATCGCATTAAAACTTTACATACAAGATTTCATGATATGAACATTTGTCGTAATCTTAGTGGTGTCGGATGGGATGATAGCACCAAGACTGTCATCATGGATCCTGAATGTTTAGATAGGTGGATTGAGTTAAATAAACTCTTGTTGCATTTTCATTGACTAATTATCTCATTTTCTTGTTTTTATTGAATTAATTCACCTATACTTTTCAGAACAAGAGCTTTAAGAATGCTAACCTTAGACAATATATTAATAAACCCTTGATGTGTTATAATGATCTTGCACTTATCATCGGGGATGATCAAGCTAGAGGGGAATTTGCTAGTAATGCTTGAAAAAAGTTTAGGCGTAGCAAGTCCATAAATTTTGGAGATGATGCTAATTCACCTTTGCCTACCTCTCAATCCCCTCAAGTACACATTTTAGATAACAAGGTCACTCCTCCGCCTAAGAAGCACCCGCCACATCAAATTTTAAGGCAAAGTCATGTGTTGCTAAGGAAAAGGCTTGTAGGACCAACCTAGATAATGACCTCCTGCAAAAAATAGTGGATAAGATAGAAGTATTTAGCGCAAACATAAAGTGTGTAAATATGCATTGAACTGAGAAGTTATCCACGGTCCTATATGCTCATTTACATGACTTTAGTGTTGATAAGCTAGATATATACTCTTGTCATCTCTTTTTGAATGAGCATGAATCAAGACTATTTATGGGCATATCTCAGGTTGGTCAAAAAGAGATGATTGATGTATTTCTCAACAATGAGGGTTGAAGACCAATAGAATATGGGCTCACGTAGTATTTTGTGATTCTCACTTCTAACATACTTGTTAAATCCACTTACTTTTGGTGTAAGACTAGTCTTGCTTAATTTAGGGAACTACTCTTAAGGATGTTATTTTTTGTGTTTGTGAAACATTATGATGATGGAATACATTATTGTAATATATAGTAAGTATTTATATGCATCCACATTTAGTTGTGATTCTATATTTAGCGTACAATTTCATATGAATATTTACCTTTCACCAATATCTTTATTTTTCTTACTCATATTTTTTTCCTGGTTAGAATTTGGTATGCAAACATTGTGTTTTATATATGTATATGGACTGGTACATTTACTTGGTGGTTGGATGTTGAATCTGATAATATTTATTTGGATTAATAAATTTTCTACTGGTATTGCCCATGGTTTTGAAGCGCTCATGATTTTGAAACCTAACTGGTTTTGTTTCTTGTAGTTGACTCAACTACTCAGTCTCCATTACATACATGTTTGGTATTTTCAAGTTTGATGCGATTTTCCATGTCATATACATATTTATGACTAATCAGGTTGTTTATAGGGTTTTTTTATAGGTTTCATAAGAATTTTTCGCTAATTCAGGTTCATATTTCATAAAATTATGAATAATCAGGTTATTACATGTTTCGTTTGTTTTTTTCATGTCAAACAGGTTTTGTGTGATTTTTTCATGTCAAACAGGTATATTTCATGTCAAATCAGGTACGTAGTTCATAACATTAATCATGTTATTCCAGGTTTCGTAAGATTTTTTATGTCAAATAGATATTTATAATGAATTCAGTTATTTACTATTTGTTCATGTTACATTCACACTTTTATTTTGGTAAGATTACCTCCTATAACGAACACAAATAAATTTATCTTTAGTGGGGGCAAACTTACCATGGTGACCGTATACATTTTTTCCTACACACTTCAATACCAACCAAACACAAAAAATTGAGAAAGTCTAATCAATAAAAGTTTTTCCTTTTTTTCTTACCATCCAAACATAAGAAAAGTGCATACATTGGTTTCCCACCATATTTTATATGTGAACCAAACCCAAACAATCTATTTCTTGGAAAAGTTTAAAAAACCCAAAACTTTGATTTCTTTACATGGAATTATATTTCCCAATACATGGGAAACGAACCAAACAGCCCCTAAGGGGAAAATATCACATAGCAACTATCAAAGCTTTTCTTTAAAGGCTTTACGGATATTGTTGTATGTTTGTGTGCACATGATACCTACATTTTATTTAAAAAAAAGGACATGATGCGTAAATTAAAAAAAATCTAAGAATCGAAGTGGCCTTTTGCTCCAATAAAACTGGAGTAAAAATGTAGTATCTACCTAGAATAAAACTTCCCAAAATTTAAACTATGAAAATTGGTGGCCAATTTTGTAATGAAAAGAATAATTGAAGACATAGCTCACTGATAATCTATATTATGTACAAAGACCGAAACAGGTAAAAAGAAAAGATTACATTTTTACCTTACAGAAATAATGCATCAATGTCATTCTATTAATTGCTCGAGTATCTGCAAGTTTCAAAAGGCTGTCTAGGCGGAATCCAATTGCTGAACCTGTGAAGCAAGATTAAGAGCTACTTTCTTATAAAGTTGATAAAGTAAAAATTTTCATAGAATCCAAACATGCAAGAAATTTCCCCCGTTCAAGCACTATTTTACTTCAAATAAATTTATTCTACACTAGCAACATGTGTACTTGAACCCCTATGTAAATTGTGTATATGTATTAAAAGTGATTGAAAACTGAAAAAACTAATGAGTTAAAGCTAGAATAAGAAGCTCAACTTGTCTGATCAATAAACAAATGTTTATGAATAAGCAATAATCCAGATACCTCTGGCAGTTCCTTGGTTTAATGTGTTCCCAAGAAATAGAATTTTCTTCATGATCTCCTTCAATTTAACAGAGTTCCGAATCTTGAGTCATGCAAATATAAATGTCATGCTCACATTAATCTCAAGAGAAAATTCACGCAGATGTTGCTAGGTTTACCTCAACGCATGCAGAATCTACAGTGTTTAGACTCTTCCTAAGATCTGATATCTGAGGAGGAAGGAAAGAAGCTGAATCATCAATTCAAGTAGGCTCTTTAGCTATGAAAATGAAGATTCACATACCTGTGAACGAAATTGGATCTTGAAAGCAAATACTCTCAATTTGGACTCAACTCGAGGAACTTTCATCAGCTCTAGAAAGAACTATAACATTCAAAAATAAATATGCATTAAAACATTCATGTATATTCAATTAAGATAAATCCATAAAGTTTAAATAACTGAAGATTAAAATATGGTGATCAGTGCAAACTAAAGACAATTATACATGTTACCTATGCTACCTAGGTACTTCTATCTTAAGTCGTTCCCGTACCCATACCCGTACCCATACCCAAACTCCTTGGACACTCCTTGCATACATGCATACATTTATTTGGGCATGTACTCAACTAAACAATACATGTTTTAATTTAGAACACTTGTCAAACATTCCCTGGACGTAAATCATATGCTTTACATCCACTTCCAGAAACTTGTGGTGTTCCAAACTATGATTTTAAAGGTTGATTTGGTGTCTAATTCAAAAAACAATTGTTTTTACAATTTGTAATCCACATAATAAAAGGAACAGAAAAATGTTATAGGTTAACTCATAACATGTAAATAAAAAATATTGATCTCATGTAAACTATTAACTTCAATTTATAATGTGTATAAATATTTACATAGCCATGTCCCCGTACGCTACCTTTTGCAAATTTGTCGTGTCCTGTACCGGTATTGGTAGCTGTACCCATACCCCTGTAACATAGCATGTTGTCTATGGGGGAACCAAAATTAGTAAGAATCTAAGTATCATAAAGGACAAACGAATCATCCATCTCTTTCTCTAATGGCCTTGTTAAGAGGTTTCAGGTCAAAAAATTAAAATTTTATCTCAATTTTCTTTAATTTTAACATGTATAAAGCTTTACATTTTGAAGATTAGCATAAGCATTATCATATACAAGTTTAAACATTCCATTAGATTATCTTTTGCAAGTGAATATTTGAAACTTAAAAAACAGAGAACAGAATTACTTTAACACTCAAATCTTCAATGTGTAAGGCTAACGATGAAGCAGTTGATGATCTGATGTGTAGTTGAAATCCTTATATCTTTATCAGTCACAAATCACTAAATCCCGTTTATCAATCACTCTCTTTGTTATTAACCGAAGCTCTCGCTTGAACTTTTGAAGAAAAAAGATTGGATTCAAGTTCAACTGTACATTACCCAAAAAGTCATAGACAAATAGTAAATTTACCTGCTCACACTTTCCAAGTTTTTCCTTGTCACCAGTGTACCCCTACAGCCATAACAAATAAAGCATATGAACAGAAAAAATAAGAAGAAGAAAGAAGAAACCACTAAAATGTAACGGAAAGAGATGATTGTAGTTTTACAATATACACCTTGAGCAGCTCCATTTCCTCCTTCGTTGGACAAAACTTTATAAGGTTTTCTACTTGATCAACATCTAAGATAGAATCATCCAATGCTAGAGCAGCACTCTGCAGAAACATCTAATTGTCAAATTTCCAGATCAAGAAAACATGCTTGCTTTACAGCTAAATGATTAATTTAGGCATAATAGTAACAACGAACTACAACAATTAGTAACTCTAAACTACAAAAACCTATTGTAAGCAATCAGTTAGTTTTGTTCAAGAGTATATTGACCGTTTCTGAGAACATCTGAAATGATACTGCTGACAGGAAAACTAAAAATGAAAGCTCTCAATATCTTACTGAATAAGTGTCATTTACAATATTTATATAAAAGTGACACCTATGTCATTGACATAGAAACATGTGAATCAACAAGAAGTTTGCTTGTTGACAAAACAAAAAACTATGTCTTAAAACCATCTTTAAGGTTCTAAAAGATCAAAATGACACTTAAACTTCTGATTAATTTAAAATTTCATAAAAATCCATTATCAGCTAAAATCCTAGCGTCACAATGGAAATCATAGTTTTATCTTTTCTACATTCGAAACTTTTTTGCATTGTTTCCTAACTCTGTCGCACTGAGTGGTAGGTTCACTGCATTGACACGTCAATGCCCACTTTGTGAACACTTCTATCTGCCAGTGAGTGGAGTCAATTAAATCGTTTAACAAATATAGGCAGATTAACCAACCAATTTCAATACTTTCCTAACAACTATCGATCAAGAAAAAAGATCTAACCAGAAGAACTTACTTGATAAATTAAGTACAAGTGACTAAGAAGATTAGGCACTGTTACCTAGAATGAACGTATAGGATTAAACATAGTTCACCCTAAATTCAAGGATATTTATGAACAGCCAGACCTTTTGACTTTGACCGTGATAAAGCCACATCAGCATTTCATTTCAACTTACCATCAGATCAGGAAGTGGTATCTTTACTTTTGTCAGCATGATTTCAGTGTTATTGGCCCGTCTTAGGTCAATCTACAGAAAACAAAATCAAATCAAAACATACAGTCAGATCTTGAAAAGATCAAATATGGAAAAGAAAACATGATGAAATTATGCTGATTCATCTGTGATCAAATGACAACTTCTACTTTAGATTGTAAATCTACTGTTTTTTTTTTTTTTTTTGGGGGGGGGGGGGGGGGGGGGGGGGGGGGACAACTACCAGGTGAATTTTTTCTGACTTTGAACCAAGGGATTTACGACGTCCATCAGAATTGGAGCTATCACCCGATTTCGGAACAATCGCAGAGAAGAGACTTTCAATTTCTGATACATCAAAATCTGAAGCACTGCACATATTGTAAAAAGAAACTATAAGTAGCACACGTTAAGCCATGAAAAATGATATGCAGCCATTGTTGTTAGTAAATCTTAAAGTGCTTTAAACTAGAGTAAGTACGAAGACATGGTATATTAAGTTAACGCATGCAGGAACAATAATATATTAAATAAATCTATGATGAAATAGCCTAAATGTTGATGAAGTTTATAATGATAAGTATACAGTAACCAATTTGGGGGGAATAAAGATGTAGATACCTGAGAGGATCATCAGATTTCTGGAGTTCTGCCCATAGGCTTCCCTGAACAGCTCTTGTTACTTTCACCCAGTGCAAAGGCTTCAACGATGATCGACGAGTTGCTGCAGAAAAACTAGGGCCAGGAGCACGTGCAAAACCACGACCTCTACCTGCAGCCAAGGAACCTTGTGACCCTGGCAAACCTGTTAGAGGAGGTGGAGAAGAACCTCCAGCCTTTGGTGGTGCAGGTGGGGCA
>NC_033796.1:75423928-75427148 GCF_001876935.1 Asparagus officinalis
GTGTGGAAGAGGTTGGGGGCTGTGGTGGTGGAGGCGGCGGGGTAGGGGTTGGAGCGTGGAGTACTGATCTGGTTTCTAAGTGTGCATTTGTTTGGGACTGAAGAAAAGAAGAATTAGATGAAATCCCAGAAGATGGAGGAGGAGGAGGTGGTGATAACGGTGGAAGACGAGGAGTATCTGGCAATCCTTGCACCTGTAATTCTGCAGAAGTAATTGTTTTATCAATCAGTGCATGAGGAAATGGACAGTCTGCACCTTCATCTGCTTCATTATCTTGAGAAATTGCAGAGATGCCTAGAGCAGCTGGAGAACTGTTATATCTTGATGGAGGATGCAATGGCCTGTATACAGTAGTAGCGTTAGAACCTTTCTTTTGAGGGATCCACCGAGGTACCGTCTTTGGCTTTAGTGTCTTTGCCTGCTCGCTAAGAGATTCCTGTTGCTTAATCGTATGCTTTGAGGAATCAGACTGTGGTATTATGCCTGTCGGAGGCTTCATGGAAATTGCTGCCAAAGGCTTCTCTTTGGACTGTTTGCGGCTTTCATCTCCTGACTTTTGACTGGGAGATTTAATTTCTACCTTGTTCCTAGAGGTCCCTTTATCTGTTTCTTGGTTAGAAGGGGGAGTTTGCATCCTGCAACTCATCTCATCTTTCATACTATTATGACTGTTGTCGTCCAGATTAGATTTCTTCATGGTCTCACTGTTATCAGAATATTGTTTGGAAGCAGTTCTTTCTAATCTGCTCTTCGCTTCATCAGCAGGACTTAAAGTCAGTTTGCTGCCCGTTTCATCCTGTGTAACAGTCTTCGGGATGAATATGTGCTTTGTACTCCAAGTAGAATTATTGGCTTCCACTGTATCCTTCATTTCAACCTCTACATTAACTATTTTCTCGACTTCCAGTTTTAAATTGCTGATTTCTACTATATCTTTTGCTTCAGATGTAATATTGTCACCTGAAGTGAATGCATTTTCAGTAACAATTTCTTTATCATAAACAGCATCATCGAAATGTACACTACTAGCTACTTGATCTGGCAATATGCAGGCTTCTAATCCATTGTCACCAAAAGATTCAACCTCCTTTTCAATATTGTCACATACTACGTCGCTTTTATTACTGTTAATGCCTGCACTATAGTTAGGCTCACTGTTTCCAGATGTAATTCCATTTTTACTGGCTGGAGTTGGGAGTTTCACATCATGTCCTGTATCATTCAACAGAACTTCAGTTTCAGAAATAATGCCCTCTATCTCCTGCTTATTTTTCCAAGTTCCTGATGTGATCTTCTCTTCAGGTAGCCAAGAAGAACCACCTCCATCATTTTGCTTGATGCTGTTCATCCGTAATATACTCTTCTCTTCAACTGCAATCACTTCATCCAAAGTGATTAGTTTCTCAGTTGCAGCTGCATTGCTAATTTCCGATTCATTATCAGCTTGATTTGGTGCATCTGCACTTTGTGATCTGATACGTGCATCTCCCATGTTAGTAGTGACAATTTCCCAATCCAGTTCAGAATTTGTTGTTTCTAACACTTCCTTTTGTTCATTAGTAAAAAAGTTGTCAATTTCTGTCTTGGTTTTCTCAACATCTGGTGCAGCTTTGGCAGGTGATTGGATGTCCATATCCCGCTTCAATTCCTGTGAGTCTGCATTACTAAAGATCTCTTCTGCCTCAAAGAACTCCTCTGTCATTGAAGCAACTTCAGCCTCGTCCTCATCTCCAGTTACTGTACCCATGATGGTATCAGATTCAGTAGCATTATGGTCTGAAAAGAGTACCTGATTCAGGATGAAGTTGCTTTCAACTACTACCATTATATGAGGAACAAACACTGCCAGTCAAAACAACAGTCACCTACCTCTGCTTTGAAGTCTTTTGAGAATTGATCCTTGGCATCCCATACACAAATGCAGTATTGAACATGACCCTGAACATCATCTCCTCCCGTTCAAGATTATCATTCATATGGATGCACTCAATGACAATATCCCCTTGAACTTGGCAACGGGCATGTAATTTCACAAGTGCACTGTCTTCCTGTGATTAATCCAGAGTTACTACTATTACTATCAAACTCATGAAAAAGCTAAAAGAGCTTAGCATTACCTGTCTATAGCGCTTCACGTGCTTCTTCATCTTCGGCGTGGAGAAAAGGATCTTTGAGCTTCTGTTAGCAGGGGTTGAAGGGTCTTGACCATAGACACGAACTATTGGCCTGCATCCCCCTTCCCCATCAAAATTTGGCACAATTCTAAGAATCAAGCACTCCAATTTGAACGGCTTATCTCCTGGAGGCCAATCCGTTGCAGTGCCTCGTCTGGTTATATACTGAAGATATCTCATATGCGAAGGCTGTGGATTCAATGGAGACAACAAATGCAAGAGCTCCTTTGGAGCTTGCTTATAGACCATCTCCAGAGTCCTCTGCTCCCCAGTGTACTGCTTCCTATAGAGAAGAAGACCCGCAAGCATAAAAGCCAGGACAGGCCATCCTCCTCTTTCACAATGCATAAGAAGCACATTGTGCTGCCCTTCTAAAGATAGCCAGCTCTCACTTGATCTCAAGAAATGGTGGACCATCTCCAACGGAAGCAGAGGGCAGCCTTCATACTGTCGAGGATAGTCCATGACTGTCATATCGTATTCAGTCAAAATGTCAGAGATTTTGCTTCGGCGTTCTCCTTCTCGAAAGTTAAACACCATAAATGAGGCTTCAGGGAAGTAATCCTGTAGCTGGGCAACAATGCCGCCCATATAATCCTTGTACTCATCTTCTCTCAATGTGTCTGTTGAGAAGCAGCAATCGAACACTGCAAGAAAACATATTTAGAAAGCAATGTATAATTATTAAATAAAAAACTCCTTTTTTCCTAAAAGCAGTAAAGTTTTCAGCTTTAGCTTCACAAATAAATCAAGAACCCACAATCTACCAAAAAATCAACTCCAAAAACCTCAATTACAGCAATTTAAGCTTCGAAATCAAACCAATCTCATCAAAACAGAAAAATCAAGAACGATCCAGCTTTTGCTTCTCAAAAGTCCACCATTTCCCAAGATCTAACAGTAAAAACATAAAATTGAGAAGCAAATCGAATAGATACCATAAACTCTCTCCGAGATCTCCAGCAACCGATCCGGCGGCTTCCTGTAGAACAGACGCCGAAAGAGCGCCATCCTCCAGCTTCGCCGCCTCCGCCACCGCCGCCAGA
>NC_033796.1:75427158-75446748 GCF_001876935.1 Asparagus officinalis
GCAGGCGCTGCCTCAAATGAATCGGATCAGATCTCGCCGTAATTGGATTGGGTCTTCCCGATCGCTACGGTTTCGAGATTTCTAGAAGAGGATAAAACTGATGGGATCGCAGCAGTAAATACTCTTTTCCTCTCCTATCTTTTGAATTTCTTGGTTCTTAATTTTGCTTTCCTTCGTGATTGAAGGTGGACTGAGGGGTTGACCGGCGACTGCAGGTATTGGACCGACACGTGGAGGTTAGAGGAGGACGAGGAGAGAGAAACGTGCTGCACGTCGGACAAGCGGGAAGCGAAGGAAAAGGAGGTGGGAAAGCGGATGTCTTCCTCCGTGAAATCTTGAAAGGATTGATTTATATTTCAACGAAGAAATAACCAGCTGTTAAGTTACTTTGGGTCTCAGATAGTTGGAGAGAAGTTGTGGTCGTTGATATTATAGTTGAGGGGTCGGCAGCACTCGCCCGTATCTCCTCCCTCTCGTTTGAGATCACGTCACCACCTGCCGTGTTTACCGGTTCCGGTCTTTTTCCCCTTTCTTTCATATTTTTTATCTTCGTTATTTTATTTCATTTTACTAGTAGTGAATACCGTTCAAAGCACGGCATTTCTTTTTTTTCTGCCACAATAATCCTAATTTTTAAATATTATAATAATATTTTTAAAATTTTTGGATTGCTACAGTTCTCATCTCTGCTATAGTTTTTAGAAATGCTACAATATCCCCATGTACTACAGTGTTTTTCAAAAAATTGCTACGCCATTCAGCTCGTTATTTGCTACAGTCATAACACTACAATAATGCTACTGTAGCATTACTGTAACATGAATAGTGAATCTTGGGTTCTCGCATTTATATAGAGGAGTAGATCTACTTTTTGGTGCTTAGGTAAAACATCAAACTTTGGAGTTTGGACAGGAGAATTAACAATAGATAAAGATATATTTAGTTTTTAGCGAGAGAAAATAGCTCTTAGTGTTTGCTAGTAAGAGAAATATGGGTGCTAAACTATATCTGTATCCAGAAAATATTTGTAACCATATCTATTAGGATATGGATATAATTACTCAAATCTATAACCGATAAGATATGGTTATGACAGTATAGAAAATAGCGCGTTCTGTAGCGCAATATAGCGCATAGCGTAACGTAGCACTATCCTACCGCTACATAGCGCTGGAAAATAGCGCACAGTCAATATAACGCATGCTATTTTAGCCATAGCGTACGCTATGTAACGCGTCGTCATGGCGCTGCGTAGCTTAAGTTAAATTGTTCAATGGGTGGGATTGCTTTTTAAAGAATTCGATGGCTGTGATTGAGTTTGATAATCACATTTTTATTACATTTTATACCCTCATTATCTATTTAATCATACTCCCTTTAAAAGCACGAGTTCGGGAAAATATTTCGGTAGACAAAAATACCATTGGAATTCAAATGTTATTCCATTAAGTAAGAGTAAGTTGATAAATTAATGAATTCTTATTGAATATACATAGTATGAAGATAATGATACAGTTTAAATTGAAATGTAAATCTAAATAAAATTATTAAATGTCAAATTTACAAATGTCTACAAAATGAAGGGCGTATATGCAAAAACCAAATAAATTAATGAGACAAATAATGTCTACCCTAAATGTCGAACCCGAGAACAACGTAGACCTGCAAATATACATAATGTGGATAGGATATTTACAAAATCCACCAAAAAAATTAAAGAGACAAAAGTTATTCTCAAAATTATAAAAAAAATTAAGAAAAATAAAAATCATATCATATCATACTCCATTTAAAAGCACGAGTTCGTGAAAAGCTTTCTATAGTCAAAATTACTATGTACTATTTTAAATATTTAATTTAAATTATAATCTATCCTAATCATACTTATATCCTATCCTAATACCCCTTGAAATATCTATAGCTCAACAATTTAAATAAGATTAATAAAATATATGAAATAGCTCCGTAGTATCAGTTTATTACATGAAGTATTACAAAAAAAAGCAAAAAGTTTTAAAAATTAGACAAAATACTCTCAAAATTTAAAATTACACAAAATAAAAAGCCAAAAATTTAGAACTTGTCAAAGAAAAGAGTAATTGTGTGATATTCTTTCATTAAGATATATAAATATAATTTATAATTTAAGATTTACTATCACTTTCAAGAATCTGAAAATAGTCAAGTTGATACTGGTAAAAAAATAGTAATAATAACAGATTAAAAATATCCAGTTAAAGAATAAAAATTTAAAAAAATATATGATAGATTAAAAATTAATATTATTGTATAAATTAAAGTACCTGCATATAATTTTACCAATATATTAGAGCAGCAAAAATACATAAGTATCATTAATTAATAGAAGACTAAATCGCAAAAAACTAATAAAAGACTATAATATAATAGCTTAACATCAATTGATTATAATTTATAAATATTGATCTCTAATGGTAATAATATTAATAGGGTAAAAAATTATAAAGATTTATGTATGGAGAACTATTAGAAAATTTAGAGATATCATTCAAAAGAATCAAGTGGTTTTCATTTCAAATATAATTTGGAACATCCATGAATCACTTCAATTAACACTAACATAAGTTATACTTATCAAAGAAACACCGACTGAATACCCCCTGAAGAATATATTGAACAACTTTGTTCCAATCAAAAAACATTCTTCATGAAAAATAAAAGAAAAATTACTATGTCATGACTTTGTGTAAGCAAAAAATATAAAATCGTCATTTTTCTTTTTCTTATATAGTATCACGACCCTGCGTGTGACTTTATTTAGGGGTATGACTACTAACGAAGGATCAATTCTTAAAGACACGATCAAAAATAATTATGAAATAACACTATTAGAATTTAAGATCTCTAAATATGAAGGTAGTATATTTTATTACTAAAATTCTTATTAAATGCCACTAAATATAAATTTCACCTTATATTTGTCTCAAATTTATAGAGAAGATATGCATATCATCGTAAATTGCGTCAATAATATATATCAATCAAAAGATACAACTTACTGAAAAAAAAAGAGAATAGTAAAGAAACCAAGCAAACATCCATATAACACCGTAAAGAAAAAAATATTACATTTTAAAGCCAATATGTACTGCTCTTTTAGAGTAAGCTACCAAGACAAAAACATCTCCATTAAGGCTCTTTATAAATACAGCAGAAATTCAAATTACTAATATATACAACCATTATAACATTTGAAAGATGTATGATCTTAGAAAACCTACTAATATATACAACCATTATAACATTTGAAAGATGTATGATCTTAGAAAACCTACTCTAAAATTCATATAATTAAACCTAAGATTAGAAAACCTACTCTAAAATTCATATAATTAAACCTAAGAATAATTTACCAATATACAGACACACTATGGTACCTTTAAGGTAACGATAAGTACCATTTATAATAGAGCTGAGCAGTGGTTCTATGTTTGCAAAGGCTGCAATAAGAAAGTGGATAAAAGTGTTAATAATAAGTGTCCACATGATAAATATTATAGAATCGCCGATGATGTAGTACCAAGGTTAGGTGATATCCCTTCTTCATGAAATAAATATATCAAAATTAAATATTAACATTATAATCTAAAGCAAATTGGCAATGAAAAATATAATGTACTTAGTTCAGATCCTCATGAAAAATGACATAGGCAGAGCAGACGTAACATTATGACACAACATAAATTCTTATTGGATGCACAACAGAAAAATTCAGTACAGAGAAAAAGAGGTAGCTCCTCACATTATTTAAGTAATAAATTAAAAGCACAAAAAATTTTATATATATGAAATTAACATTTATTCTTATTAGAATAGAAAAAAACCAAAGTCTGTATTGTCAAAAGTTTGTGTTGAACATAATAAATATATTCAACTTCTTTGTGAATTTAGACGAGAAGACAAAAGATGAATGAGTCCAATGAGAGGTAACATGCTTCAGTCACATATCATAATCGATGTAGACGATGAAGACGCTACTCTAGAATTGCCTAGGAAAAAGATAAAGATGAAGAATGATTGATCTCGACTCAATAAAAAATAAAATAGAAGCAAGAAAAGATAATGCTTTATGAATTGTTATAGAATAGTTTTATTTTTTAGTAACATTAGGAATCATTAGAAGGGATTTTTATAAACTATTTTAGTGTTTTCATATGCATATGTGGATACTTTTATCATATAAAAGTATACTATAATTAGAAATAATCTTTACTTTATGATTTTTTTTCATTAACTTATTTCTGTCATTTTAGCCCGCTTTAAATCAATCATCTTAGCTCGTTGGGTTTATTATTCATCTTCCTTTTATAATATTATTTTTCCAAGTGTTTTTACTTTCATAACACTATACTTCCTCATGTCAAGCTCGGTTTCATGCCGATCCAAATGAAATTAAAATTTAAATTGACTTTAGATTATATTTATCTCCTAACAATTCAACTATCAACATAAAAATTTAAGTTAGGTATAGCCTATTCAAACAAACATCAAATAAGTAAATAATCAAAGTGTAATCGATGAATAAATTTTAGTAAGAAAATAAACCAAAAATACTAAATCAAAGTGAGCAAAAATTATCAAAGAGTAACCAAGGAACAAATTTTAGTAATAAAATAAACCAAAAATACCTAATCACGGTATTTAACCACGTGCATTGCACGTGCATAAAATCTAGTTTAAATAAATATGTCACTAATAAACATGTTTTATCTTAATTGCAGGTTAATGAATAAAAGCCCAAGAAGAACTCAATATCTAGTCTCTCAAAAAGCCCAAGAAGTCCAAGTCCATATACAAGAGAAGATCGGCCAAAGAACAAAATGACTAATTATCAATATTTGTATCGATAGCGATATCAATACTCATATCGATAGCGGTATCGATACAATTACCGATACCAAGTTTACTATTACGGATTGAAAGCTGAAATTGATTAACTTGGGAATTAAGTTTAATCCAATGGTTGATATTTGTTGTAATATTTTATAAATAGGGGTAGAGAGTGAGGGTTCAAGTGTAAAAAATTTATAAAAACTCTTTTTGGAGAAGAGAGTTATTCTTAATTGAAAAGACCTTTTAAAATTGTAACTTTTTATTACAATTAATAAAAGAATTTTTCACCTCTTCATATTTTTCTTTTCTTCTCTTTGTTTGGTCATGAAGATGAAGATGAGATGGAGATGAAAATCAAGATGAATATTTGCCTTCATCAAGAGGCTAGAACCCTCTTGGAATGTAAATTTTTTCTTTTATCTTTTTATTTTCTTGTAATATTTTCTTTTCTTGCTTTAGATATTCAAGGGGCTAGAACCCTCTTGAATTGGATTTATTTTAATGCATGGTAGAGTAGATTTAATTTCAATGTCTTTATTTTCTTACACTTTTATTTTGTAGTATAGATTTAATTTTTTGCATAGTTAAGATTTTATTTTCTTGCACTATTCACCTTGAGGCTATAACCCTCTTGGGATTAGTTTTTTTTTCTTTGATTCGCCTTGAGGCTACAACGCTCTAGGGAATTGCCTTTTTTTTAAAATGTGAAACTAATACTTGTGGGAACTCTAGAAATTGCATGAAACTAACTTTATTTCTTTTATAATTTGTTAATCATTCTCTTATGCTTAAAATGATCATGTTTAGGATAATCAACTAAAGAACTAATTCTAGAATTACTATTTAGTTGTTATTCTTTTTATGAGTATTAATTTTACTTGATTGATAATTTGATAGGTTATGCTTTCCTTAAGTAGTTTGATAGTCTATACTTAATAAATCTAAAGTAGAATGCGATAAAAAGAGAATGGTTCATATTTTATAAGTGAGATTAGGTAGTGAATTCAATTCTAGGTTCCTCATATCTCTAATTGAATCCTCCATCTTTTACTTTCTAAATTTCCCCTTATTTCTTATTTATTTCTTTCATATTTTTTTCTTCCCTTTTGTTAGTTTTATTTACATTCACTCTTTATCATATTCACTCTTTATCTCTCCACTCTCAATCTCGTTTTGTTTTTATTTACATACAATCACTCTCACTCTCTTTATTTCTCCACAATCACATTCATCACTCCTAATTGTCACACACACAACATAAAATCGATTTTGATTTTCTCCGACAAACACCTTCCTCGTGGGATTGATAACTTTTTATATTATAACTTGATAGTTGTACACTTGCAATTTTTAGATGTATACATTTATACCCTATCAAGTTTTTGGCGTCGTTATCGGGGAATGTGCTTATAAGTAGGATTTTATTTATTTTTGCTCTTTAATTTGTGTGTTTTATTGTGAATGAACCACTTTGAGATTGAAGATCAAGGGATGGAGATCAATAATTTGAAGATTTGCTTGTGGTAACTCTTCTTTCTAGTATTTTTAATTCCACCCATTTAGTTAGTTTCTCACGATTAAAGACAAATATGATCTAAAAAGAAAAAAAAAGATTTGTATTTTATCAACCATAATAAAATTCACCCTCCAGTTGGACATTTACTAACAATATAATAAATTCAAACAATAGCTCTCTCTCTTACATTTGTGTAATTATTAACCTTAATTAAAAAATAAAAAATATTTGGGAAAAATGTGTCCAGGCCCCAAAAGCAGAAACTTCATATGACAAGGCCCCCTGTATTTTTTCCCATTTGGATAAGCCCCAAATACGCACAGTATTTGTCACGAGGCCTCGAAAAGACCTTTTTATGTTAAGGCCCAGCGGAAGTTACGATCGTGCCCCTCTGATGGAACTGAACTCGATTAATGCGCTGCAGCCCTATTCAAGTACCATCCCTCTCTTTCTCTCTCTTCCACCGCTTAGGATCCTCAAAAACTCTTCATCTTTCTAAATTATGTTCGGATTTCAACAGTTCTGGGGTTTTCGTCGGAAAAATATCGCCCATTGAAGGATTCGTTAACGACTGTGAGGTCGTTCAATGAGACGAGTCGATGGGCAAAGACGGTTCATCTGTGGTTGGCAGTGCGGAGGAAGCTATTGTAACCCTTATGAAAATGCAAAAGCAGACAATAAAATGGCGAGCCCAGAAAAGAAGAACGACATTGGCTCGTCGTACCAACGAACCCCCCCAAAAAAACAGTAAGTGCTATGTTATCCAGTATTTGGGAACTCGACCTAATTTTCCCTAATTTCAGTTCATCTTAAACAATGCTAGGTTTTACCACAGTATTGTTAGTTTTAGTCTGAGTCCACATGAGTTCTAGTTTGAGTCTAATGTTAGTTCTAGTTTGAGTCCAATGTTAGTTCTATAATAGTACGCGTTAGTTCTATTATATTCCCGTTAGTGTTAGGTCTAATATGAGTTCATAGGTCTTATTGAACTTACAAATTCAAAATATTTTTGCAGGGAAAAAGTTGCTCTTACAGGTGCGGCCATATCACTAAGGTTAACCGCCAATATCGGGGCCTATTAGGATATCATGAAGCGAATTGTCCCGAAGATTCGTCAGTGGTATAGGGATGCATACGGTGGTTCTATATTTGAGCACTATATTTTATTTGGGGCTCCTGCGCCTGATCGGCCCACACTTGAACTGCTACTGAGCTATTTTGACAAAGATAATAACACATTTTCTATACCTGATTCAAAAAGTGTGTGTGTGAAAAATGTTAAATTTGATTTGCAATGGGTCCATAACCATACTTATTTCCCAATTTATGGTGAAGTCATAAGTATCAATCGGGACTCAAGAAGCAGAATATGGGTGGAATACTTCGCTAATTTTTTCATTTCTGAAGAGGGTAAGAAGTTAAAAAAAGTAGAAACCACCCAACGTAAACACCTCGAAGGGCATCTGGAAAGGCTAGTGAAATCTACAGAAAAGCGGGATATCCAGGATTTTATTCTGCTACAAATCCTATAACAATGCTCTATGATATGGAGCCCCAGAGGCGGGGAAGGTATCCCTAGACCCTTACTCAAGTACCTGGACAACATTGAGAGGGTCAATTCTGTTGCATGGGCCCGGTTCTTTTATGATGAAATTATCAGGGGCATTGTAGTTACTTTGGGAGGAAAAGAGAAGCGAGGGGTCACATATGTCCCAAGTTGTATGACACTATTGTGTGTAAGTTCTATATTTTACTTATCTTGGTTCATTCTAGTTCTAATTTGTGTCGTGTGAGTTCTAATTATGCCATGTTAGCTCTAATCTACACCATGTTAGTTCTATCGCAGATTTTGTTAGTTCTAATTTGTGTCGTGTGAGTTCTAATTTATGCCTTGTTAGTTTTAAGATATACTATGTTAGTTCTAGCTGCACCCATGTTAGTCCTAACATAGGTCATGTTAGTTCTACCTGAGCTCATGATGGTTCTAACTTAGTTTATGTTTGTTCTAACATAGTTCTACCATGTTAGTTCTAGCTGCACCCATAGTTTACTCTCTTTGGTGTAGTCTAGTATTATTCTAAATACCAAATATATTTGCTATAGCTTTGGTACTACGAGATGACCGGCATAAAGAAATATGCCCTCGTAGACTGCTCCAGACCTCCAATGACAAATTGGGCACCAGAGGATGCGAAAGTCCCATCTATGAGGGTGGAGACAATTACGGCAAAGGCTAAGTCAGCGTCAATAACTTTTGTCCATAGCCCTATTGTGGAGGTCTCTTCTCCAGGTCATGTTCATACACTTCCTGCTGTACAGAGGGGTGAAGTTGTGCATCATAAGTGTCAGGCAAAGAGGAAGGCTATCCGGGAGGAAACTACTAAGAACTTCTCAATAGGCTACGTAAGTATCCTGTTATGTTAAGTCGTACTTATTTCACACAAACTGCAAACAATATCCTAATTATGTGTAATCCTACTTTAAATTATAATCTCTTATTAATAACAAATAATGGCAAAGCATATTGACGTTGCTTTCGACGATGAATAGGAGATCAATGTTCTTCCCATTGAGCAGCAACTTACGTTTTGGAGAAATTCTTCTAAATTTCTCAAACGACTACTAGTTGCTACAAAGCAGAACAAGAGTACATATTGTAAAGAATTCATAATGGAGATAAACAGGCTAAACAGGATAATTGAAAATTTTTGGAAGACATGATGAGGTTATAGACCCAGTTATGTTGAAGGCGAATATCAAACAGAAATTTGCAAATAAAATGAGGAAGAAGCGACGGGTAGCTCAAGAGGAACAGAAGTCCAAAACAAGCAGTGTATATAAGGAAGACCCCACCATGCAAGAACATGTACATAAGATTGTTGAAGAGGATGTGAAGCATCCTGTTGACGACAAGGTTATAGAAGAGGAGCATGTTATTTCAGAAGGGGAGAATGTAGATAGTAAGGCTGACCTAAATGTAGATAGTAAGGTTGAGGATAGTGTAGATCTCGAGGTTGAACATGTAGATAAGGAAGAGGAGCATATTGAACAAGAAAATTTTATTGTAGATAACAAAGATTTTGATGAGGATCTGCTGATGGTGTAGATAAGGAGGAGGATATCGTAGATAAGGAGGAGGAGAATCCAGATAAGTTGGAGGAGCATGTTGATAGAGAAGGGAGAATGTAGATAGTATGGTTGATGTGAATGTAGATAGTAAGGCTGAGGATAATGTATATATAGAGGAGGAACATGTGGATAGGGAAGAGGATCATGTTGAACATGAAAAGGTTATTGTAGATAACAAAGGTGCAGATAACAGTCAGGTTCTAGGCAAAGTTGTAGAGGGGTTGGAAGCACAGGAGGAAAGAGGATCTTGTGAATATTAAACATGATGTGGACAACCTTCTAGAAGTTCTAACGACCAATGTGGAAGCAAAGGGTTGCCCACAACCAAGAAGGGTAAGCAAGAGATCTAAATGGAAGAGGACCCCATATACTGAAGGAAAAAGAAAGAAAAAGGAAAAAAATGAAGTAGAAATACTTGAAAGTCCTGAAAATGTAAAACTAGTTGACAAAGTTACTCATTTTTACCCCGATAATCAAATCCTCACTTGGGATGTGTTGAGTTTGAAGCCAATGACAGATGATGAGGTAGCTCTATTGGGAGAGCTGAATAAAGAGATTCCAGACTCTATATTGTTTAACATACGCATAATAGATAGCACATGTGCTTTTGTACATAATTTAAAGATACCATCTGTAGTAGCAGCCAGACTCGACAAAGCTCAAATCGATAGGTTAACCAAATTTTGCTCTCAGAAGATTCACAGGTAAGTTTCAGTTGACTATTTATATGCTAATTCGTTACATATTAGTCCTAATTCATGTTAGTTCTAATTTTCAGGAGATATGATGTTATAGTAACATCCAACAGTAGTATTAACAGAGAAGAGTTGTTATATTTGCTTCGTGGTGGCCGGCTTGACGACAATGTTAGATTATACATGCTTAATAATTGAAAATGTCTTGTTTAAATTGAATTTTAATGTTTCATAACATTTATAGATGGAAGAAGCAGTATTGGACACGCTTAACCAAGAGGCATATGACAAAGGCTATGGAGTCGTATCAGTGTTCTTTCTTGTAAGAACATGCTATTTCTAAATTCACCCTGTTAGTTTTGATTGTAAGAACATGCTATTTCTAAATTCACCCTGTTAGTTTTGATTGAAATGCATGTTAGTTCTTGTTGGATCCATGCTAGTTATACCATGAGTCACGTTAATTGAAATGCATGTTAGTTCTTGTTGGATCCATGCTAGTTATACCATGAGTCACGTTAGTTCTAGTTGGTGTCAAGTTAGACCTACCATAAGTCATGTTGGTTCTAGCGCAATTCATGTCAGTTTTAGTTTATGCCGTGTTAGTTCTAATCTATACCATGTTAGTTCTATTCTTTGGCGTGTTAGGACTAACTCATACATGTTGTGTTCGCAGCACTCACTCTATGGCTTCGAGCCGAGCAATTACGAGCTATATTTGACATATATTGACAAATATACCGCATTCCGCATGGAGCATCTGTTGATCCCTTTGGTCAGGGACGACCATTGGCATCTTGTTGAAGTTGATTTGAAAGATAAGGTCGTCAAGCATTACAGTTCTGCTGGGCACGAAGCTTGGATGGAGCCTGTTAATAAAATCATAAACTACTTTGATGCCCATCATGTTGATTTTGTTGAGCAAAATGTGCGCAGAATATTTAGATATGAAGCCATCAAATGCGAGCAACAAAGAGGGTGGTTAGTTCCAATGTCTAAATTGTGTTAATTTGTGTTAGTATTAGATATGATAAAAATGTCTAATTTAGCCTTCTATGTTGCAGCTTTGACTGTGGTTAGTTCGTCTACCTCTTTATAAAAGCAATAATTGAAGGCCGCTCAATATTGCTGGTTAATCCTCCGAACGATATCCCTGAAGCTATGCGAGCAAGACTTGTCGTACAATTATTACTTGCTGGTTATGAACAAAGACATAAAGACGAAGCCGTGTATAGTGATGAATGATATGTTCATACAAATACAATAATGTATGTATATTTAATTGAAAATGCGTGTTGTCAGATGTATTGTTGGCTCTAACTTCGTGTTGGTTCTAAAAGAGTACGTTTTAGCTACAATGGCATGTTGTGTTAGTTCCACTTCGTTTTGGCTCTAACTAGAACTAACGCTCTAAACAGATTAGAACTAACACGCCAACGCCTAGCACTGACGCTGGAGGGGCTAGGACTAACACGCAGCACGATAGAACTAACATCGAAGCTGTTAGAGGCGATCTCACTAGAACTAACGCTCTAAACAGATTAGAACTAACACGCCAACGCCCAGAACTTACGCTAGAGGGGCTAGGACTTACACGCAGCACGATAGAACTAACATTGAAGCTGTTAGAGGTGATCTCACTAGAACTAACGCTCTAAACAGATTAGAACTAACACGCCAACGCCCAGAACTGACGCCGGAGGGGCTAGGACTAACACGTAGTTAGTTAGAACTAACATCGAAGCTGTTAAAGGCGATCTCACTAGAACTAATGCTCTAAACAGATTAGAACTAATACGCCAATGCCCAAAACTTACGCTGCAGGGGCCAGGACTTACACGCAGCACGATAGAACAAACATCGAAGTTGTTAGAGGCGATTTCACTAGAACTAACGCTCTAAACAGATTAGAACTAACACGCTAACACCCAGAACTGACACTGGTGGGGCTAGGACTTACACGCAGTACGATAGAACTAACATCGAAGCTGTTAGAGGCGATCTCACTAGAAATAACGCTCTAAACAGATTAGAACTAACACGCCAACGCCCAGAACTGATGCTGGAGGGGCTAGGACTTACACGCAGCACGATAGAACTAATATTGAAGCTGTTAGAGGCGATCTCACTAGAACTAACGCTCTAAACAGATTAGAACTAACACGCCAACGCCCAGAACTGACGCTGGAGGGGCTAGGACTAACACGCGATACGTTAGAACTAATATCAAAGCTGTTAGAGGCGATCTCGCTTGAACTATCGCTCTAAACAGATTAGAACTAACATGCTAACGCCCAGAACTGACACTGGAGGCGCAAGGACTTACACGCAGCACGATAGAACTAACATCGAAGCTCTTAGAGGTGATCTCACTAGAACTAACGCTCTAAACAGCTTAGAACTAACATGCCAACGCCCAGAACTGACGCTGGAGGGACTAGGACTAACACGCAACACGTTAGAACTAACATCAAAGTTGTTAGAGGCTATCTCACTTGAACTAACGCTCTAAACAGATTAGAACTAATACGCCAACGCTCAGAACTTATGTTATAGGGGCTAGGACTTACACGCAGCACGATAGAACTAACATCGAAACTGTTAGAGGCGATCTCACTAGAACTAACGCTCTAAACAGATTAGAACTAACACACCAACGCCCAGAACTGATGCTGGAGGGGCTAGGACTAACACACAGTTAGTTAGGACTAACATCGAAGCTGATAGAGGCGATCTCACTAGAACTAACGCTCTAAACAGATTAGAACTAACACACCAATGCCCAGAACTTATGCTGGAGGGGCTAGGACTTACATGCAGAACGATAGAACTAACATCGAAGTTGTTAGAGGCGATCTCACTAGAACTAACGCTTTAAGCAGATTAAAACTAACACGCCAATGCTCAGAACTGACGCTGGAGGGGCTAGGACTTATACGCAGTATGATAGAACTAACATCAAAGCTGTTAGAGGTGATCTCACGAGAAATAACGCTCTAAACAGATTAGAACTAACATGCCAACGCCCAGAACTGATGCTGGAGGGACTAGGACTTACACGTAGCACGATTGAACTAACATCCAAGCTGTTAGAGGCGATCTCACTAGAACTAACGCTCTAAACAGATTAGAACTAACACGCCAATGCCTAGAACTGACGCTGGAGTGGCTAGGACTTATACGCAGCACGATTAAACTAACATCGAAGTTGTTAGAGGCGATCTCACTAGAACTATTGCTCTAAACAGATTAGAACTAACACACCAACGCCCAGAACTGATGCTGGAGGGGTTAGGACTTACACACAGCACGATAGAACTAACATCAAAGCTGTTAGAGGCGATCTCACTAAAACTAACGTTCTAAATAGATTAGAACTAACACGCCAACGCCCAGAACTGACGCTGGAGGGGCTAGGACTTACACGCAGCATGATAGAACTAACATCGAAGCTGTTAGAGGCGATCTCACTAGAACTATCACTCTAAACAGATTAGAACTAACACGCCAACGCCCAGAACTGACACTGGAGGGGCTAGGACTTACACGCAGTACGATAGAACTAACATCAAAGCTATTAGAGGCGATCTCACTAGAACTAACGCTCTAAACAGATTAGAACTAACACGCCAACGCCCAGAACTGACGCTGGAGGGTGTTCGCGTGGAAAACTGTTGCTTTCTTCATTAATGAGATAATTGTCATCTTGAGTTACAACTTTTCGAGTTACAAAAGATCCGGTCTTTTATAGATCCGGTTACAACTAAATCAAAGAAAATAAAGAAAAATTACAACTCTCCTCTGTGAACAAATCACGAGCTCCTGTTTTGCGGTCGCTCGCTTTGGTGGGTTCTTTGCCTGCGCCGGGGTTAATCCGTGGACCACCGCGCGATCTAGATCCGGTCGGATCTACACGAGTATGCGGGTATTATTCCACGAAGGGAATAATAGCCGGGAGGGATTAATCCACCAAGGGAATAATCGCTCGGATCTCGAGATCTAAGACCAAGCTTAGATCTGGAGTGTAGCCTCGTGTAGATCTCAGATCTGTTCTTTCTTCCTCTCGAGATCCTGCCTTTTCTGACGTGGATGGTCGCCGAGGATCAGATCTGAATGGTGCAAGTCTTCTGGTCTTCAAGCTCCGAGTTCACTCTTCAATCCGGCAGAGTTTCGGCTCTTGAAAGTTCGACCTCCGAAAATGAACATCTCTAGGCCTATTTATAGGCTCTCAGGACAGTGGCTGCAAAAAGAGAATTGTCGGCCACCTCTGGCCACTGTCGGCCACCTCGGGCCACTGTCGGCCACCTCGGGGTGGCCGACACTGTGCCTAGCCACCTTGGGGTGGCTCGGCTCATGGCCGAGCCGTGGCTCGGCTTTGGCCGAGCCCCCGCGGGCGGTGTTTTCCGACTTTTTCGAGTCGTTTTCCGTTGTTTCCGGTTCTGTCCGTGATTCGGTTGATTGAGACTCTGATTGGTTGATCTGATTTGGCAGTAAGTTGGATTCCTGATTTGGCAGTAAATCCGCTTCTGAGTTCGAGTCCGAAATTGATCTTGATTCGATCGTGATTCGTCCGAGTTTCCCCTTGGTTGGATGGCTCGTTGATTCCTCAACTCATTAGCTTGATTCTGCACGCGGGTGGATGCATTCCGTCGCTTCTGTGCGATTCGTCGATCTCGTCGCCTCGTTGGTTCGTCGGTTTGTGCCGAGCTATGCTAGGGGACCTATAAGCAATTTTATATGCCTACAGATACCCCCTCCAAAGTATTTCAGTCTCGTTCTTTTATAGAAGAGTCTGGGATACTTTGGATATGATTGTCCCTACCTTCAGTCGGTATAACGGGACCTCGGAATGGCTTCTGTTCTTGACTCCTTCAATTCTCCAGGCTTTTCGGTGCTTTGTCGAAAGTCTGTAAGAGTTCCGGTGCTGCATTTATTGTCTGACCGTTTGTCGGAATTTTCTGAACTTGAAGTCGATTCCTTTGAGCTGACCATTGATTGTGGCGTCGAGTCTTTATGCACAACGCGTTGTCCGGCGTAGTGTGGTTGAGTTATCCTTAAGAATATTTATAAACAATATTCTCCAGGAACTTCTCAAACCAAAAATAGGGAATAGTTTATACTCATATACCTTATTGGAGTATTAAGAAGCAGTTTATACTCGTATACTTTTCGGAGTGTTTTTGTGCCTAAATGAGCTGAACCGGCTTAAAATGAGCCAAAAAAGGCAGTAAATCGGCTCAAAAAATCCTCCAACTCCTCCGAACAAATGGGAGAGGGGTGAGTGAATGATGGACTGAACCGTCGCTCGATTTGAAGTCGTTTCGATGCTCGGTTCGGCTTCAATTTGGATTTTGGTTCGAACTGGGTCCGGTCCGGTTCGGTTCGGTTTGGTTCAACCCGGTCCACCTTATATAAAGGGGGTCTTTTTCTTTTCTTTTTTCTTTACCCTAGGGCCGGCCCCCCCCTTTTTGCCTCCTTTTTGAATTTCTCTTCCCTCGAGCCTCCGTTCTCCCTCAAAACTCGATCTTCGTCTTAGATTCATCCTTCCTTTTGATCCTTGACTGAGAAATCCCTCGAAACTTCCATATTTAGACTTTCCTTCGAGCCCCTCGAGCGCGTGGTTCGAGCACTTCCAAGATCTAATTTTTGTCGGATCCTCGAGCTTCCCCTCAGGTATATCTCCATAATCTTGATCTATTTCATGTTTGATCTAGTGTATGGAATAGCGGGATCGCATATAAGGGTTGAGGGAGTGATTTGATGCCTCAAGCTCGCCTTTTTAGGGGATAAAAAAGTGATTTTTATTTCTAGATCTGACCTCTTGAATTCTTTTTCTGTAGGCCATTATGTCGCGAGTATCGAGAGGTCGTTTTCCTGCTGCATCGGTTGATGGCGCGCCTCCCTCATATGCTGGTGAGCAATTTTTTGACCTTTTTCGAAAATTTACAAATTAGTCCTCTTTTTTCTGGATATTTGCAAATTAGTCCATTTTACCCCCCGTTGTTCTCCTTGGTGAGGCAACCGGGAAAGGCCTTGGTTCTCCTTGGTGAGGATCGACGCTTTATGGAAATTTTGCAAATTAACCCTCTTCTTCTGAGAATTTTGCAATTTAGTCCTTTTACCCTATTTTGCTCTCCTTGGTGAGGCGATCGGGAAAAGCCTTGATTCTCCTTGGTGAGGATCGACGCTTTAAAGATGGGTTTTGCTTGGTCAAAACCACATCTCATAATAAAGGGGGCGTTTTGACGCTGCATTGTGCTTTATAAGGCAGGGATATATTGTCGATATACCCTATCTTATAAATGCGCAATGTGGCCAAATCGTCTCGCCCTTTATAAGGCAATGACTCTATCTTACCAATTTGTAAGATGAATTCAATTTCCTTTTATATCTGAAATTAACAAACACTTAACTGCTTGTTTTCAGTGGAATATCCTTCCGGAGCTTTTTCATCGCATGCGGTGAATGGACGTCGTGATGAGTATTATTCCACATCTGATGACTTTTCGCCCATTCCGTTCACCTCCCAGTTTGCTCCGGGCACGTCGTTGGAAGTTGTCCAAGTGGTGAGGGAAGGTGGCCATCAAGCTCTTCGCCAGCTGATCACAGATGCGCCTCTCGTGCAGGATGCCAGTTCCGTTCAGTCTCTTAGGAAGACTGACTTCTTGTTTGGAGACTCTACCAGGGATCCCGATGCAGTATTTATTGAGGCTGAGCAGTGGCTTTACCAGACTGGCAGTCGTTATATGTATTTGCCGAAGATTCCTCGACACCGTTCTTTGACTGAGCTCAGGCGCCAAGCTGTGAAGCGGGAGATGTCGTGGAGTTTGACAAAGGAACATGAGAGCGTTCACTGCGGCTATATTACTCATCAGGCAGTTCCTGGTTCGAGTCGAGATCACATTGTTGGACTACATCCTGGAGTACTGGGGCTAGATACTCCGCCTCGCAATGAGTTCCTCACCACTGCTTCTACTTTGAGGAATCGCCTCGCTATCTTAGGACGGGAGATGCCTGCACCGCGCCACAGATTCTATGGTTGGGTCCATTCTTTGGACAGGTTTTGGTGGGCTCGTATGACGAAGTATGTCTTGAGCCGATGGAGCGAGGAGTTACATGCTTGCGGTCTTTATGCAGCCATTCGGGCCACTATGCATGGCTTACCTACAAGCGCGAAGCATTTCTTTGCCCTATGCGAGCTTTACAATCCAGACTCCAATACTTTTCTGACCAGGCACAGAGAGTTGGGCTTGGCTCTACATGAGATGCACAAGATTTCTGGTTTGCCCAAGAGTTGGGCTTGGCTCTACATGAGATGCACAAGATTTCTGGTTTGCCCATGGGACAGATGTTATACCAAGAGTACTTTCCCTCCAACCATGAGTTAAGTCAGCTGAAGGATCGCGTGCCCGACCGCTACGAGACCTTATGGGATCTCACTTGTCACTACCACATTGCTTTGGCGCAGTCTAAGCCCCTAGCGAAGAGGACCAAAGCAAATGTGAGCCTGAAGCAGTTCGCATCATACTTGTTCAGGAATCTGGAGAGCCATTCTGGCCAATCTATTTGTGAACTGGCACCGCTGACTCCTTCAGAGGTTAATGAGCTGCTGAATAAGACTAACGCCCAATCCTATACCATTAGCAGTTCCGAGAGCGGCTTTCCTGCAGGGACTAAATTCAGATCGTTCTTATATCATGCGACCACACCGATTCGTCCGATGACTCTCCTTGCCGGTTATCTCGCCATCTGGTTGAAGAAATGTGTGGTCCCGTATCAGTCTGGTGACGCTCTGCCACTGGAAGTGCTCTATCCTGCAGTTCAGCTTGCCTACAAGAAGGAACTTTCGCTTCTTCCGGTGATGGTTGCTAACATTCATCGAGGGCTTCGGCAGATTTCTGGTGCTTTTACACGGAGAGATGATGATAAACCGACTCAGATTCCTACCATTAAGGTAGAGCTCCCGTATATTTATTTGATGGCTTGGTTCGTTCTTCATCGTTCCGATGTGATGTCAGTACCGAATGCCATAGACCAGTCTGTCCCCTTTCTACAGTTGCTTGAGAATGGTGAGTGGGAGGGCCGAGGATTCCCCGATATCAGGCGTCAGCTACAAGTCCACAAGTGCTGGGCATTCTCCACTTGCTTTCCACAGTTCTCCAGCCGGTACGGCGAGTGTTTGATTGATGAGGAGAAGCCGAGGGAGTATAGGACTTATCTGGATATGGGCTGCTTTAATTGGCTAGTGAACATTAGGCCGGGTTACCTGACTTTCCGGGTGGGGAACCAGTGCTTCATAGAGCCGTATCTACCTTGCCGATTCGCCCGCAAATTCGGTTATGACCAACTTTATGTTGGGAACCCGCGCCAGCAGCTTCGGGCTCATGGAGGTCTGGTGGACGGTCTTCGTGCATGGTTGTGGACCGTGACTGGTTGCACTGGAGCTAGGTTCAGTCTCCCAGGTACTGAGCGACAGTTGAACCTCACTTTCCTGAGCTGCAAGTGGTTGCTAGCAGCTAATAAGACTGTCCGTGTGAAGCCTATCGAAGAGTTGGTGACCGAAGAAGCCTCTCAACTTGATTCTCGTGTTATCCAGGACGGTGCTCGATCACAGAGGGCTCAGGGCAAGACCCGCCGACTTGATGCAGAAGGTCACAGGGCCTTTAGTTCTGCTGGAGAGGCCTCAGGCGGAGACCCTGAAGACTACGAGGCAGATTTGGAGCAAGGTTAGTCACCTATCTTTCTTTTTCCCTGCATTTCCAAATTGCTATTTCTGACCACTATTCGATGTTTCAGGGACAGCGATCAACAGTGACGACGAATTCCGTCCTTTTACCCGGGCCAGACCTTCGATTGCTGTCCGTGCTGATAGGCGGAAAAGATTAGCCCACAAGCCGCCTGCAATTTCACGAGCATCAGAGATGGACTTGGCTGGTGAGGATCCTGTTAGTGACGGAGGTAACGTCTATTCTATAGATCATTTTCTTGATCGTTTAGAACTTCTGGCTCATGCTTTCCCATCCTATGCAGGATATCGTGAGGAAGGCGAGATGAGTCCTGATGATTGTGCATCTCCTGGTGAGCCTGACTCACCGCCCCAGGTAGAAAAGCCTGCAGAGACCGCCCATGTTGGGGAGTCTGTCAATGAAGGACCCAGTTCGGTGATTCCAGGTACATCTTCAAGAGGTAACTTGTCTCTATTGGCCATAGTTTCCTTCCTCCTCCTTTATACTTATATCTTTTTATGTCAGATTTTTCGATTGATGACTTCGATGGGCAGGGCCTGCCTATGGACACTTCTATGTTCAACTTCATGTACGACTCTCCTCAGATCGATGGCCAGCCGCCTCAGGATATGTTTCCTGAGTCTGTACTCCC
>NC_033796.1:75447748-75468008 GCF_001876935.1 Asparagus officinalis
TTTGTACTGTTTTTTAATTGCATATTAGAGCCTCTTGACCCTAATCACCCCCCCTCTAGGGTCCTTCAAAACCAAACAAGATAACTTTTGTGTCTTGATGACAATGAACTTAGTCAAACAAGCTAAAGTCTAAGTCATTATCGTTAGATCCCATAGTAGGATTAACTTTTCCCTCTTTCTTCGGCAACAGGAATAACAACATTCCCAGCTGATGCTACAAAAGCAAAAGTAATAGCGAATTTGCTTAGATCCTTGAAATACTCCTTCAACTTGTATGAAGGTGTATTCAGTGTCGACAGTAACATCAAGGACGTTCTTATAGGCATCGATGAACATGTGAGGCGTCGCTACAAGAGTTTAGTAAAAGAGAGCCAAGGATAACAAAGCAATCATAGAAACACCAGCTGTAAACTTATCAATGAGACCATCTTCAATGAGGTTGAGTATTTCTAGGCTGAAGACAAATCCATTGTTACAGACAGAGAGAACCACAAGCCCGTATGAGAAGGATCTTATTCCAAGTTTGTCAAGAGGGCAACCTCAGAGGAACCCACTTTGTCTCCTTTCTTGATCATCTCAACTGGGGTAATAATCTCAACAACATCCTTATTAATTTTGGTTGGAATGTTAAGCTATTTAAAAGGATGAGTTGCGTGAAGGATTGAGCTTGATAATTTCAGCATCATTGACTATAGTCTGTCTGTACTCATCCAAGAGGCTGCATAGCATCTTGTCATAGGCTAGCTTCTTCTCAGCTTTCGTCACCTTGATGGCCATTGCTAGCTTCTTTCTAATTATTTGAGGCTGTACGATAGCCCTGGTCATCGAAATGTTTGTATTGTGGCGTTGAAACGCACAAGTGAATCTTGAGCTTGAGATTTAGGACGTAGAGGTAAACTTTGCGTCAGAAGTTCAACCAACTCTAATGCAGATGCATGGGTCGCATTTAGGTTGGATTCTTATCTAGAATCTCGTTCAAATTTGACAGCTCATAGTGTAAAACCCGTGATTTTGATGAGTTATGGAAGTGTCAACCAGCGCAGGAGTAACGTCGAACGAGTCGGCGAACAGCAGGGTCAAAGATAGTTCGAGGATCGGTTTTCACTTCGCATTTTTGGAGGAGTTTTCAGGACTCATTTGGCAGCAAGCTATCTTATAGCAGTGTTTTCCACCCACAGACAGATGGTCAGATAGAGAGGGTGAATCAGGTGTTGAAGGACATGTTACGGGCATGTGTCATTGACTTCCAAGGCAGCTGGGAGGATCATATTCCATTGGCCCCGTATGAGGCATTATACGGGAGACCCTGTAGATCACCAATATGTTGGGCAGAATCGGAGGATAGCTTGATGCTTGGACCAGAGGTTGTGAGGCAGACTACTGAGAAGGTAGCATTGATCAAAGAGCGGATTCTAGCCGCTCAGAGTTGGCAGAAGAGCTATGCAGACAAGAGGCGAAGACCCCTAGAGTTCCAGATAGGGGATTTGGTTATGCTGAAGGTATCGCCTATGAAAGGCGTACAGCGATTCGGGAGGCGAGGAAAGCTTGCACCGAGATACATTGGACCTTTCCGGATTTTGGAGCGCATTGGAGCTGTGTCATACAGACTAGATCTTCCAGCTTCTATGTCTAGTATACACAATGTATTCCACATTTCTATGCTCAAGAAGCACTTGCATGATGAGGAGCAGCGACGAGTATTGAATGCTCCGGAGATTGAGCTTCGGGATGATTTGTCGACTATTGAGATTCTAGTATCTATACTTGCTAGAGAAGACAAGAGACTCAGGAACAAGGTGATTCCATTGGTGAAAGTTCAATGGAACCGAAGTGGAGTTGAGGAAGCTTCTTGGGAGCGCGAGGAGGACATGCGACGTGACTGCCCACACTTGTTCGAGCAGGTAAAACTAATTAAAGTATTTATGATATGACTTCTTACTTGTATATTTATAACTATATATATATTGATACTTATATTTAACACTAGAATGAGGGTATTTTCACTTAATTCTTATTCTTTCGGAACACATGGTATATACATGGGGGGTTCCTTATTTGGATTTTTCACCCCACGTACTTGTTCCGTTACATTAGGGGTTAGGTAAGAATATTATCATTTTAGATCGTTAAGTATGAATATCGCTATGTGCTAACTAGCATTCAGTATTACGAAATGTGTATGTGTGCGTGTTGGATTAGACCCTTATCGTGTTTTTCAAGTATCTTTATGAGATGATTATGATTTCCTGAATTTTGAGGACAAAATTCTTCTAAGGGGGAAAGAATGTAAAACCCGTGATTTTGATGAGTTATGGAAGTGTCAACCAGCGCAGGAGTAACATCGAACGAGTCGGCGAACAGCAGGGTCAAAGAACCCAGATTTTAGCTCATGAGTCGACCCATAACTGTCATGAGTAGACTCATGATATCAACCCCTGTTGTCAAATAGCTCTGCTGAGTTGACTCATCACCTTATGAGTCGACCCATGAGTCATGAGTTGACTTATATCAGAGCATGAATCGACTTATCGGGGTTTTTCTGGTTTTTCTGGGTCGGGTTTGTTTAGGTTTTGGGTCGGGTTTTATCCACTCGTATATATTCTCCTCTACCGGAAAACACCTCATTTCATCAGCTAACCCCAGAGAAACCCTATCCCCCTCTCCCCCTCAAAACCCTAGTTCGTTTTTGGGCATTCTTGAGCGATTTTTAGGGGATTTCAGCAGCTTCTTGTGGACTGTAGCAAAGGGGATTGTTCTTCATCACATCTGAGGCGAGTAACATCTCGTCCAATCTTTCTCCCATGTTTCTAAGAGTTTACAACTATTTTCCATGAGTTTTAATGAGTCTAAGACTTATTTTCAAGTATAAATCAATATCCTTGTTAGGGTTAATGCTAGAAATCATGTGTTTCAGATTTTAAATCCCCACAAACAAGTTTTTGATGAAAACCCAGATCTGGAATTTTATTTAAAGAATAAAAATATGAGTTTTATATTGATTAAATGCTTTCTTTCATGTATAGGAGTTAAATGTTAGATTTAACCTACAAGAAAATCGTTTCTCATGATAAATATGTTTTTCTCACTGTATCATAGTCGAGAATCGATGGCTATAGAAGTGTAGATCAGTAAATGGAAGTGTTGATCGAATTGAACGAATTACAGTTGTGAGAAATGCTTTGTTCAGCCCGTGAGTCGACTCACGACTCAATATGAGTCGACTCATCAGGTTAAGTCGACCCAGGACTGTCATGAGTCGACTCACGAAGTCTAGTTGTGTTGCCTTTTTGATTCTGCTGAGTCGACTCGTCGGTATACGAGTCAACCCATAAGTCATGAGTCAACTCATAACAAACCATGAGTCGACTCACGAAGTCCTTTCCTGTTATCAAATGTATTCTGCTGAGTCGACTCATAATTGAGCACAAGTCGACTCATCGCAGTATTTGCTTTCTGTTTTGTTTGTGCTTCTGTTTAAATCACCTGCTGGGTGTATATAAGTATATATATATATATACAGTGTTTACATATTCAAGGGTACTGTCTATCACGTTTGAACTTGAGGAGTGCCTTGTTTATGGAGTATTTAATTGCAGTGATTATGATTTCACTTCTACATGTAAGATGACATTTCGGACACAAACTTAAGTCAGTACAGTAGGGTACGTATGGGAATAAGACATGCATACCTTCTTATACGCAGTCCTCGTGTTGGACTAAAATCCATAAAAGTCTTCGTGTTGGACTATAATCCATTTAAAGTCCTCGTGTTGGACTATAATCCATTACTGCCATGTTTTAGACCTATAATCCATTACTGCCATGTTTTAGACTTTTGCTAAACCTTGAGCATGTTACTAAATCAAGTTTGGGTACACGACATATTGTATGAGGCTGGGACATAATAGCTACCTAGGCTGGACATGTCACCTATTGTAGCTTTGACAGGTTTATATTTTTATTGGTAGAGATAGGGTTGTATTTATTTTCTTTATTTTTTTTGTGACAAAACTTGGGTTTAATATTTAGGGATTTACAATTTGAGATACAAGGTATATACATGAGAGTTTCCTTGTTTGGATTATTTCGCTCGACGTACCTATGCTCGTGTTGTATTTCCCTAAGTACTAAAACCCATTAATGTTTGTGTAAATGATTTATATTATTATGTATTAACTGTATTTTCATACACAACAAGCCCTATCCCTTGGGGTTGGTTGTGATGTAGGAGCCCGGAGAGTCGCAGGTTGTGGGCGACCCATACTAATGTCTATTATCCTCTTTTTAGATGTATTTATTTTTGTACTCCACTTGAGACATTTTAGACTTGAGAGGTTTATGTTCTAGAGTTATAAAGGCTGTGTGCTTTATTTCTTGTATCAGACATTATGTACTTTGAGACATATTGAGGTCTCCAAATCTTATTGTTCATTTCAGACCTTGACTATGTACTTCAGCTTATTTGATTGATGAGATGTATTAATTTGAGTCCTATCATTTCATCAAGTATTTGTTGTAAGATCTTTTACTTGCTCTGTACTACACCTGTTGTTGATTCCACTAGAGAGATAGTAATTGTGATGGTGAAACATGTTATTGCACGGTGTGGTGCATGGCAGGTTTGACATTTTTGGTTTCACCTCGGACTGCAGCCTTGTGTGAACCCAGGGGCGTCACAGTTGGTATCAGAGCTCTAGTTCCAGTATCCCTAGGATTATCCTGTGTCGAGTCGTGAAGCTAGGTTAGAGTTTCTTAGGATTCATGTGTAGAGTCCGCTAAGGATTTCCTAGTATGAGTGAGGACGATATATGCGTATATCTCAAAAATTTGAGAAATTTTTTTTATGACAACTATTTTTACTTAAAGTGTATGCGTGAATATTATGTAATGTGAAAATCATATTGTGATGTACTATGTATGAATAGAATATACGTCTACTTTGACTCATGAACTTTATTGTTTTTTTATGAACAGAGAGATAGCAGGACGTGGGAGACCTCGCACTCGAAGGGCCGCTCAGGCAGAGCCCCAGCAGGCCCTACCTGAGCCGCAGCAGGCTCTACCCGAGCAGGAACAGGCACCACCAGAGCCGCAGCAGGCTCCTCAGTATTTGGTGGATATCATCGCTCCTCTTATTGCCAGGATGACAGGCATTGAGGAGTTGGTAATGACTCATATAGCACCACGGACACCACCACCACCGGTAGCTCAGCAGTAGGGGATACCAGCCATCCCGATCAGAGAGAGAGACCCAGAGGTAGCACCTACAACTATTCCACTAGCGGTACTAGATAGAGCCACGGAGCAGGAAGCTTGGCTTTGTATGGTAGAGAGGAATCAGAAGATGAGGGTACCAGAGTTCCAGGGGTCACCAGACCCTCTTGCAGCACACAAGTGGAAGGAGGATGTGAGCAATATACTTGACATACTCAGTGTAGATTCGGTTCAGAAGCAGAGGTTGGTATCCTACAGTTTGAAGGGAGATGCCGGGAGATGGTACCGGCTACAGTTTACTCCAGGGAAGAGGATGACCCTCACATGGGAGGATTTCATCTACTTCTTTGATGGGCAGTATATTTCTTCTGCAGCACGGACTAGGAAGGAGTTTGAGTTATCCCGGATGACTCAGGGGGACATGACAGTGGCAGATTATGAGAGCAGGTTTATGGAGTTGTTGCATTTCACGAGTATGTGGCAGACAGGAGAGCGTCAAGCTCAGATGTTCTTAGCAGGGCTACGCCCTAATCTACGCTGGTACATCGTCTCAAGGAGGTTCTATTCAGTTAGGGAAGGCCAAGGTAGGACAAGGAAGGCCAAGGTAGGACAAGAAAGGGAAGGGAAGGCCAAGGTAGGACAGAGCGGGGACAAGGGTAAGAACAAGAGACCTTTGTCAGGGCATCAGCATCAGCAGCAGCAGGGCCCTCATAAGAAGGGACCCCAGCAGGATCAGAGAGCGCATCAGCAGCGCAAGTTTCAGGGATCTTGTTTCAACTATCGCAAGGTCGGGCATAAGGCATCAGAGTGTCGTAGTGCACCAGCAGGAGCTCAGCAGGGCAGAGGTCCGAACCAGCAGCAGCAGCGACCGCAGGGCAGAGGTCAGGGTTAGCAGAACAGGCTTGAGGCACCGCCAGCGACGCAGAGGGCAGAGGGGTAAGTTCGAGCAGTCCAGGAGGCTCCCCTGGGGCAGATTGTCCCATATTCTCCAGCATTAGCAGTAGAGCAGTCTTCAGCCACAAGCAGAGTATATGCAGTGGTTCCTCGTGATCACAGTGCCAGCGGAGTAGTTGTGGAGGGTACGTTCCTTATGAATTCCGTTCCCGCCCGTATTATTTTCGATTTGGGAGCTTCGCATTCTTTCATCTCGCATGCATTTATGGTTAGACTCCAGCTTGTAGCTCAGCCTCTAGACACCCCTTTATCAGTCTCCACCCCTTTAGGTGAGGTATCGCTTCTGGAGAGCGTTTGTAGGAGGTGTACCGTCAGTTTAGACGAGTCGGAGTTCATAGTCGATCTGATAGTGTTGCATATGTCCGAGTTTGATGTCATTCTTGGTATGGATTGGTTGTCGTCCTACCATATTAGTATTGACTGTTTTGCAAAGACAGTCAGATTGCGAGCGTCCGATGGGTCCGAGATGATTGTGGCCACTTCTCAGGGAAATCGCTTTGCGGAGTCATTTCTGGCGTTCATCGATGAGGTGATGCTTCGAGATCAGAGTTCTGATTTGTTAGAGACTCGAGTTGTCTCCGATTATCAGGATGTCTTTCAGGACATACCTGGGTTACCTCCTGTCAGAGAGGTTGAGTTTTGTATTGAGTTGTAGCCGAGCACAGCCCCGATATCTCGCGCACCCTATCGCATGGCGTCAGCTGAGATGAGAGAGCTTCAGACCCAGTTAGACGAGTTGTTAGCTCAGGGTTTTATTCATCGGAGTCATTCTCTGTGGGGCACGCAAGTCCTCTTCGTGAAGAAGAAGGATGGCAGTATGAGATTATGTATAGATTATCGGGAGTTGAACAAGGTCACTATCCGGAATAGGTACCCACTGCCTAGGATTGATGACTTGTTCGACCAGTTACAGGGAGCGTGATTTTTCTCGAAGATTGATCTTCGTTCTGGTTATCATCAGTTGCGGGTTCGGGAGATGGATATCCCCAAGACCGCTTTCCTCACGCGCTATGGATCTTTCGAGTTCTTGGTCATGCCATTTGGGTTGACCAATGCACCCGCGATATTCATGGACTTGATGAACCGGGTTTTTCGTCCATTCTTAGATCAGTTCGTGATTGTTTTCATTGACTACATCCTCATTTATTCGAGATCGGAGGCAGATCATGAGCAGCACCTCCATTTAGCTTTGCAGACCCTACGGGAGCACCAGTTATATGCCAAGTTCAGCAAGTGCGAGTTTTGGCTTTCAGAAGTCAGATTTCTCGGTCACATCATCAGCAGAGAGGGCATATCAGTAGACCCAGCTAAGGTTACAGTAGTGCTTGATTGGGAGCCACCAAAGACAGTGACAGAGATTCGCAGCTTTTTAGGATTAGCAGGCTACTACAGGAAGTTCATCCAGGACTTCTCAAAGATTTCGACGCCACTTACACGCCTTACGAAGAAGGATGTGCAGTTTATTTGGAGCACAGAATGCCAGAAGGCCTTTGATATCTTGAAGACTAAGTTGACCTCAGCACCAGTTTTGACTATTCCGAGCAACGACAGGACATTCGTCGTCTACACAGATGCATCATTGGCAGGATTAGGAGGCGTCCTTATGCAGACTCAGAGAGTAGTAGCTTATATCTCACGACAGTTGAGAGTGCATGAGTAGAACTATCCCACTCATGACTTGGAGCTAGCAATAGTGGTATTTGCACTGAAGTCATGGAGGCACTACTTGTATGGAGTGCAGTTCGAGCTGATCACAGACCACCAGAGTCTGAAATATCTTTTCTCTCAGAAGGAACTCAACCAGAGGCAGCCGAGGTGGATTGAGTTTATCAAGGACTATGAGTTCGCGATTTAGTATCACTCGGGGAAGGCGAACGTCGTAGCAGATGCTTTGAGTAGGAAGCGTCGACATCAGGTTGCGGCTTTGAGGTGCTCATTGCACCGAGACCTTATTGCTCTTAGCCAGTTTGATTTTAGACCTGAGTTTGGTGGCACTAGTGTATTTTTGGGAGCTATATTAGTGCAACCAACTTAGAGCAGCAGAGTTGTTAGAGCTCAGTTGGAGGATTCTTGGATTCAAATCCGTAAGGAGCAGATTTCCAAAGAGCCTAAGGCCGATTGGACCATTAGAGCAGATGGAGGTCTACGGATGAAGGGTAGATTGGTTATGCCAGCCAGTGCAGAGCTGAAGAGAGAGTTGTTTGATGAGGCACACCGTACTCGATACACAGTACATCTAGGGACCACTAAGATGTACAAGGACCTGAAGAGGCACTTTTGGTGGAGTGGTATGCGTAGAGAGATTTCAGAATATGTGGCGAAGTGTTTTACCTGTCAGTAGGTGAAGGCAGAACATCAGAGACCGGTAGGAACACTTCAGTCTTTACCCATCCCAGAGTGGAAATTGGCGGACATTTCTATGGATTTCATTATAGGGTTGCCGAAGTCGAAGAAGGGGAATGATTCAGTTTGGGTCATTATGGACCGGTTGACGAAGTCAGCACATTTTATTCCCGTGAGGACTACTTATACAGCTGAGGTGTATGCGAGAATTTTCGTTCGAGAGATAGTTCGAGGATCGGTTTTCACTTCGCATTTTTGGAGGAGTTTTCAGGACTCATTTGGCAGCAAGCTATCTTATAGCAGTGTTTTCCACCCACAGACAGATGGTCAGATAGAGAGGGTGAATCAGGTGTTGAAGGACATGTTACGGGCATGTGTCATTGACTTCCAAGGCAGCTGGGAGGATCATATTCCATTGGCCCCGTATGAGGCATTATACGGGAGACCCTGTAGATCACCAATATGTTGAGAAGAATCGGAGGATAGCTTGATGCTTGGACCAGAGGTTGTGAGGCAGACTACTGAGAAGGTAGCATTGATCAAAGAGCGGATTCTAGCCGCTCAGAGTTGGCAAAAGAGCTATGCAGACAAGAGGCGAAGACCCCTAGAGTTCCAGATAGGGGATTTGGTTATGCTGAAGGTATCACCTATGAAAGGCGTACAGCGATTCGGGAGGCGAGGAAAGCTTGCGCCAAGGTACATTAGACCTTTTCGGATTTTAGAGCGCATTGGAGTTGTGTCATACAGACTAGATCTTCTAGCTTCTATGTCTAGTATACACAATGTATTCCACATTTCTATGCTCAAGAAACACTTGCATGATGAGGAGCGGCAGCGAGTGTTGGATACACCGGAGATTGAGCTTCAGGATAATTTGTTGACTATTGAGATTCCAGTGTCCATACTTGCTAGAGAAGACAAGAGACTCAGGAACAAGGTGATTCCATTGGTGAAAGTTCAATGGAACCGAAGTGGAGTTGAGGAAGCTTCTTGGGAGCGCGAGGAGGACATGCGACGTGACTGCCCACACTTGTTCGAGCAGGTAAAACTAATTAAAGTATTTATGATATGACTTCTTACTTGTATACTTATAACTATATATATATTGATACTTATATTTAACACTAGAATGAGGGTATTTTCACTTAATTCTTAATCTTTCGGAACACATGGTATATACATGGGGGGTTCCTTATTTGGATTTTTCACCCGACGTACTTGTTCCGTTACATTAGGGGTTAGGTAAGAATATTATCATTTTAGATCGTTAAGTATGAATATCGCTATGTGCTAACTAGCATTCAGTATTACGAAATGTGTATGTGTGCGTGTTGGATTAGACCCTTATCGTGTTTTTCAAGTATCTTTATGAGATGATTATGATTTCCTGAATTTTGAGGACGAAATTCTTCTAAGGGGGAAAGAATGTAAAACCCCGTGATTTTGATGAGTTATGGAAGTGTCAACCAGCGCAGGAGTAGCGTAGAACGAGTCGGCGAACAGCAGGGTCAAAGAACCCAGATTTTAGCTCATGAGTCGACCCATAACTATCATGAGTCGACTCATGATATCAACCCCTGTTGTCAAATAGCTCTGCTGAGTCTACTCATCACCTTATGAGTTGACCCATGAGTCATGAGTCGACTCATATCAGAGCATGAGTCGACTCATCGGGGTTTTTCTGGTTTTTCTGGGTCGGGTTTGTTTGGGTTTCGGGTCGGGTTTTATCCACTCGTATATATTCTCCTCTACCCAAAAACACCTCATTTCATCAGCTAACCACAGAGAAACCCTAGTCCCCTCTCCCCCTCAAAACCCTAGCTCGTTTTTGGGCATTCTTGAGCGATTTTTAGGGGATTTCAGCAGCTTCTTGTGGATTGCAGCAAAGGGGATTGTTCTTCATCACATCTGAGGCGAGTAACATCTCATCCAATCTTTCTCCCATGTTTCTAAGAGTTTACAACTATTTTCCATGAGTTTCAATGAGCCTAAGACTTATTTTCAAGTATAAATCAATATCCTTGTTAGGGTTAATGCTAGAAATCATGTGTTTCAGATTTTAAATCCCTAGCAACAAGTTTTTGATGAAAACCCAGATCTGGAATTTTATTTAAAGAATAAAAATATGAGTTTTATATTGATTAAATGCTTTCTTTCATGTATAGAAGTTAAATGTTAGATTTAACCTACAAGAAAATCGTTTCTCATGATAAATATATTTTTCTCACTATATCATAGTCGAGAATCGATGGCTATAGAAGTGTAGATCAGTAAATGGAAGTGTGGATCGAATTGAACGAATTACAGTTGTGAGAAATGCTTTGTTCAGCCCGTGAGTCGACTCACGACTCAACATGAGTTGATTCATCAGGTTGAGTCGACCAGAACTGTCTTGAGTCGTCTCACGAAGTCTAGTTGTGTTGCCTTTTTTATTCTGCTAAGTCGACTCGTCAGTATACGAGTCGACCCATAAGTCATGAGTTGACTCATAACAAACCTTGAGTCGACTCACGAAGTCCTTTCCTGTTATCAAATGTATTCTGCTGAGTCGACTCATAATTAAGCACAAGTCGACTCATCACAGTATTTGCTTTCTGTTTCGTTTGTGCTTCTGTTTAAATCACCCGCTGGGTGTATATCAAGCTTAAGTCAGTACAGCAGGGTACGTATGGGAATAAGACATGCATACCTTCTTATACGCAGTCCTCGTGTTGGACTAAAATCCATAAAAGTCCTCGTGTTGGACTATAATCCATTTAAAGTCCTTGTGTTGGACTATAATCCATTACTGCCATGTTTTAGACTTTTGCTAAACCTTAAGCATGTTACTAAATCAAGTTTGGGTACACGACATATTGCATGAGGCTGGGACATAATAGCTACCTAGGCTGGACATGTCACCTATTGTAGCTTTAACAGGTTTACATTTTTATTGGTAGAGATAGGGTTGTATTCATTTTCTTTATTTTTTTGTGATAAAACTCGGGTTTAATATTTAGGGATTTACAATTTGAGATACAAGGTATATACATGAGGGTTTCCTTGTTTGGATTATTTCGCTCGACGTACCTATGCTCGTGTTGTATTTCCCTAAGTACTAAAACCCATTAATGTTTGTGTAAATGATTTATATTATTATGTATTAACTGTATTTTCATATACAACGAGCCCTATCCCTTAGGGTTGGTTATGATGTTGCTCGCTAGTGCTTTGACGCTCATTGTCCCTCCCCCTTTTAGGTAATGAGCCGGGAGCCGAGAGAGTCGCAGGTTGAGGGCGACCCATACTAATGTCTATTATCCTCTTTTTAGATGTATTTATTTTTGTACTCCACTTGAGACATTTTAGACTTGAGAGGTTTATGTTCTAGAGTTATAAAGGCTGTGTGCCTTATTTCCTGTATCAGACATTATGTACTTTGAGACATATTGAGGTCTCCAGATCTTATTGTTCATTTCAGACCTTGACTATGTACTTCAGCTTATTTGATTGATGAGATGTATTAATTTGAGTCCTATCATTTCATAAAGTATTTGTTGTAAGATCTTTTACTTGCTCTGTACTACACCTGTTGTTGATTCCACTAGAGAGATAGTAATTGTGATGGTGAAACATGTTATTGCATGGTGTGGTGCATGCCAGGTTTGATATTTCTGGTTTCACCTCGGACTGTAGCCTTGTGTGAACCCAGGGGCGTCACACATAGTTATCTATAAATAGACTATTGTGGTCTAATCAATAGTCATTCGACTCTTCTCCGTTCTTCCCCAAACCGTTTAACAAACAACTCTTTGTTTTAACCTTCGGTGAATCCTATTCATCTTCTCTGATCATCCTCATCAATGGCGCCTAGGAAGAAGATCGTATTCCGACCCAGGTCTGCTATCGCCACGGCTCAGAGTTTGCTGTCAGCTTCAGCCACTGGTCGCGTTGCAGCTCTGGCAGGCGAGCCGTCGCTATAGTTCCTATTCGTCGGTGGTAAGTGTGGCCTTTGTGGCTGTAAAACTTGCTTCGGCAAGTTCTGAACTTGGAATAATGAGGAAACTTGTTTTAATAGCATAACGTAGAGTTGGGACTCTGTCATTTGGAATTTGAAGCATGGGGGTTTGACCTCTGCGCTCGTATTTTGCAATGCAGGGTTTGGACTCTGCGTTTAATTTTTATAACACAAGGTTTGGACTCCGTGTTTAACTTTTACAACTTAGGGTCTAACCTCTGCGTTTGAGTGTTTTAATGCAGGGTCTGACCAATGCTTTTGAATGGTTTAACATAGGGCCTGACCCATGCGTTTGAATGATTTAACGCAGGGCCTGACCTCTGTAATTGGGTTAAGTCTTTTGTTGTTTCAACTTCGTGTTGACTGATTGCTCTTCTCTTTTGCAGTGCCTTATGCCAATGAACCCCTCACTTTTTGCCATCACTTTAGTCATAAAGGTGGTGTAGACTTAAATATGCAATTCAATCTACATCAAGCACTTCTAATTTTTCAAGATGCTCACAGGGAACGTGCCACTTTGATCACCCAAGCTAATTCGTCCGTACTCCGGATTTTGGTTATTGATGCAAAGTTTGAAATGGAGTCTCGTAAGAAATTTGTCAAGCCGGCCTTTATATTAGGAGATAACATTTTCATTCAGAATGAAATCTCATATGGTGGGGATTACAAATGGTTAAGGCAAATAGGAGATCGTCGCTTCTTCCTTCCTGATATGTAGAGGATGTTCCCTATCTCATATTACCAACGCGCCTCCGTCTCCAAATATATGAATTAGAATCTTGTCAGAGGGTAGGATGGAGTGGCTATTGGGGCTTTGACTTTTACTGTCATGCACACCGTAGGCTACAACCGACAAGTGTTAGCTTTAGAGCCATGTTTATTATCAATACCCTATGGGGGAAATAACTAGTCCAACCAACACCTTCATATGGAGATTTTTGGCTATGAAAGGGGATTTTCCTTCTTCAGTGTTCAAAACTCTTTGATGGGTGCATTCCACCATAGCAGGGTGGTGGACGAGAATAACGAAATTTGTGTTGAAAGAGTTATAGGGACCATTAGCTCGAACTGGGCTCGGCTGTCCTATAATGTCTACCACATATGGTATTGATCATAGCCATTATAATTTTTATGCTATCTTGAAGAGATACAACCCAGAGATGTGTACATTCTTTACTCTAGTTGAGGAATTAGGGTTTGCTATCCATAAAATGTACATTTCTGGCCTTCCCTTTGGAGATTTACCTTATGAGGAATTTATCCCAGGGTTGAGTGAACTTAGGATTCTAAAGGAGACTAGCCCTGAGATCTATGACACCCTATGGGAGGTGATGTGTTATTTTCAAATTTGTACCCAACTGACGGGGACACACGGATATGGTGTAAAGCAGCTATCTTGGGACGAATATCTCTTCCATAATTTATCTCACAAAGTTGCTGCTATATCTTGTTGAGATGTGAGTACCCTTGAGACTATTCAAACTTTGATCAATGATGCCACAGTTCATTATGTCAATGAGGGAAGAGAAGACGACTTCCCTGCTTAGACTGAATTTGAAAGCTTTCATCACCAAGCAGCCAGTCCTATTTCTGACATGGCTCTGCTGGCGGGGTTTCTCATGTTATGGCAAAAACGATGTGTCGTCCCTACCAGACCGATAGATGCCATGATCTAACCGACTGTTCTCTTGGCCCATGGGAGGTCTGTGAATTTACTTTCAGCTATGGTGTGTTGTTTGTAGTATGGTCTACGGGAACTATGCCTCGAATTCATTCAGGTGAAAGGGGTAAGCTTCAGAGAGAATAAAAGTTTGATAACTCCCAATCCTCGAGTACCATTGCCATATACCTATCTGATGTCATGGTACATATCTTATTGTCCTCACTTAATGAGTACACCATCTTCCTTAGGTGATGTATTCATCCCCTTTGTATAGAGGTTAGAAAAAGCTACCTAGAAAGGAACGTCTATAGTAAAGGTTCGTCAAATCTTATCAAGAGATCTAAACTATCATATATTTCGTTGCTTCCCAGACTTTGAAGGTGGGGGATATGGATAGGTATTTCAAGACATAGCTAGCCCGAACGGTTTCACTCGATTGGATAAAGGAGTCTTCCACTGGTTACTCAACATCAGACCATGTTATCTCCTTTTTAGGTAGAGTGAGAAGTGTATAATTGAGCCGTACAAACTATACAGGTTCACCTGATAGTTTGGGTACGACCAATTATACATTGGGAATCCACAGGGTCAACTTGCGACCATTTGTAATCTCTATGAAGGAGCTCGGGCCTGGTACTATTCTATAGCAAGCTGCACTGGGGCTACATTCAGATTACCTCACAAGACATCCAACTCTTTCACTTCCATGGCTTTCTGTAATTGGTATCACACAGCTTCTAAGATGCCAGATTACAAGCTGAATTTATCCGATTTACGGGAAATTAGAAAAATGTATTCATCTAGAAAAGGTTCCCGAGTATCTCGTCTGAAAGGAATCAGCAAGTTCTTATCTTATGAGGATGAAACTGAAGAAGATGAGGGAGACCAAGGACTAGAGAGCGCTCAGGAAGCATGGCTTGGGGCTGTTGAAACTCTGAGAACAAGGACAACTGGGAAAGGGCTCTTACTGAGGAGGAAGCAGGCCAGTACGAGAAACGTCCCTGTAGAAAATTGTTAGTGGATTCTCCTCTGCAAAAATTAATGGTGGAGCCTTCCAAGTCCGCTGAGAGAGAGAAACGACACGAATCTGTCGCTGCAAGTCTTCCCACTCACATTAGACTCCGTTCCATGGGTCCTGCTTCAAGCGGATTTTCTTCTTATCACCCCTTGGACGAGGAAGAAGGCGAGGGTGAGTCGTTTTCTAGAGATGCAAAGTCTTTACCCACAACGGACTATGTTGTTTCAATAGCTCTAGGTCAAGCTTCAGGTGTCGTTCCTCCCACCACAGAGGCGATGCCTACAACCACTCAATCTGAAGGGGTTAGCCCTCATGTAAATGAACATGTAGTGGCTGAACCTGAAATACTAGCCTAAAATTAATCTCCCACTACTTCAGTGTTAGTGCCACCTATAGGGGATATAGTTCCTAGCTCGACAATAGGCATCGTGACTATGCCAGCTACAGTCGCAAGTTCCCATGGACTTTCTGTTGTAGATGATAAGGAGGAAGTGGATTATGGTACTTCTTCACACAATAACAGTTCTGATGAGGAGTATGATGATATTGGTCATGATGATGATAGTCTCGGTGATTGGGATATCCTACCACTGTTATCTTCTAACAAGGCATCGGCCTATATCCCTCCTTCTCCCGTTGGTAAGTGCTATCTACTCTGAACTTCCTGGTATTTTATTTTTTTATACTAATTGATTTCTTATGTAGGATCCCCAATTCATGAGGCTACTGATATGACTCCGCCTCTTGAACAACAACAAGTATTAACAATTTCTCTCTCGGAGCAAGCACCGATAATGACAACTCTTTCGTCAGAGCAGCAAGCGTTGAAAACTTTTCCACCAGAGCATGCACAGATAGTGGCAACTCCTTCCCAAGAGAAATCTTCTCCGTTAATGATTTCTCTCAAACCTGCAGAGACTGAGAGTGCACTAAGCTCTGCCCAAGCCGGGGTGCTCATGGCTCTCCCCTCAAGTCCTTCACAATTAGATGTCGTAGTGGTTTCTCCGGCTTCTTCACTATCATCACCAATCATTTTTATATCGAGATCTACAATTTGGGGAGTGGGGGTGGGGTGATTGCCTCCCGAACTTGATGTTCTGTTCAAAAATCATCAAACCCTTGGAGTTGATTGTCATTCTTCTGGAAAGAACTAACAAGCTTGTTTCTTCCTGTGCTACGTTTTCACTTGAAACACTTAGAGAAACTCATAAGTGCTAGAGATGTAATATTAACATGGCGTGAAATTTCACGAGTGAAATTCAGAAATTTTCTTTTCTTTGTCACCCCTTGGGGTAATTCTAAAAAAGTTTTATCTACTGGGGGTTTTATGAACACTTGTTACTCATATGCAAAAGAATAACAAGTTAAAAGGGGGTTTTAACTATTAGAGGTATAGTGTTAATATAACAGCAATTTGTAGACTTATCATCCTTTTGAAAAGGATTGATAAGGGGTTCATATGTCAGAGGTGAAAGGTTAACGTGATGTGAAAATGCTACGATCAGGCAACTTTGAGGACCCATCACTTTATTGGTGAGAGTCGATAAGTTAATTTTGTCAGAGGTATAGTGTTAACGTGATGGGAAAATGTTGTGATTAGGGTAACTTTGAGGACCTATCACTCTATTAGTGAGAGTCGATAAGTTGATTTTGTCAGAGGTATAGTGTTAACGTGACGGGAAAAATATTTGTGTGAGTTGAACACAATTTTGTGAGTACTAGCATCTCGCTGGGAGAGTTGCTAAGTGATTTATCGATGTGATGAATTTTAATACTTATGATTTGAACAAGATTTGAAAACTTATCACTCTACTAAAGAGAGTTGATAAGTTGGTCATTTATTACTCTGCTGAGGAGAGTTAATAAATTGATCATGAGTTAAGTGATTTTAGGGACTTGTCATTCTATTGATGAGAATCAATAAGTTGACTTTGACAGAGGAATTTAGACTCTGTGGGGATTATGGTCATCAGAAGTGTAGTGTTAACTTGATGCCAATAGAGAATTTTGTCAGCTAAATCAACTTAAACCCGCTGAGGAGATACATATGTTTTAACATCACTCTATTAAAAGAATTCATAAACGCGAGGGTGGACCTTTCGTTTAGAACAATTAGAAAACAGAGGTGACATCTACGTTTGGGATTTGAACGCGTGGGTGAACTCTACATTTGGCTTATGTCTAGCTGATTTCTATCCATTAATGCTGAGTTTGCATTTGAAAATAGTTAGGATTCTCTCCTAGAATCCCGAACCGCCTTACCAGCTTGACGACTGTTATAAATAAACCTGAGTGGTCAAATCAAGAGTCATTTGGCTCTTTCTTTTCTTGTCTTGATTCTATAAATGAGAATTATCATTAATTTCGATAGAACCTCCGACGAACTCCATCTTCTTCGACCAGTGACATCCATGGTACCACAGAGAGTGATCTCTGTCTCGAGGAAAGTCGTGGGAAAGACTATTGATACGCCACCGGTTAAAGATGCCGATAGTGTTTTAGCTTTCACGGGCACCTCATCGTTGTCACCACCTTGTGGGCTTCTCTACTATGGTAGGTGACGGCCTTGATAACTTGCTTCGACAAGTTTTTGAAACCCTAAATGGGTTTTTGGCGACGAGGAAGATGACTCGTTTTCTTATAACTAAAATGCAGAGTTGGAACTCTAAGTTAATTATAAAACACAGAGTTGGGACTCTATGTTAATTATGAAATGCAGAGTTAGGACTCTGTGTTAATTATGAAACACAAAGTTGGGACTCTGTGTTAATTATGAACTCTGAACGCGGGTTTTGACCTCTGCGTTTGAGGTTGAAAAAGCAGGTCTTAAACTCTGCGTTTGAGATTAAAAACGCGGGTCTTGAACTTTGCGTTTGGAACTTAGAATGCGAGTCTAGACCCTACGTTCCAAAATTTGAATGCATGTCTTGACATTTGCGTTATAATCTAGTTTCTTACATTAGCAACTTGTTTCAGTTACTAATTTCTGCTTCTTATTTCACAGTGCTTTTCTCCAATGTGCCGCTTTCCCAGGAGTATCATTTTGGGTACACTGATAGTCCAGACGTGGGTGAAGTTTTTGGTTTACGTAAAAGAATTTTGTTATGCACTTTCCCTGATTTAGAGCAGACATACCAGATTAGGGAAGCCAGATGTTCCACTCTTAGAATATTGATCATTAACTTGGACATGGAGACGCCTGAGGACCATGATCAATTCATAAAGCTATCGTTTTTCTTTGAAGATCGTATAACAGTGGATGACAGACTTATACATGTAGAAGACTCCAGGTTGCTACGAATAATTAATGATTGTTTCTTCTTCCTCCCAAGCATGAAGAGAATGTATCCACTCTCTTATTTCCTGAGCGTGAGCTGCCATAGGAGTTTAGCTTTTGACCTTGTCAAAGAGAGGGAGAACGTATCACTAGGATCTAATCGACGATCTCGTGTACAAATTGATGGACAAATCAAGGGTCTGAGGCCTGGCAGGTTTGAGAAGAAAGATCTTGCTCAAGAGGCGCCACTTCCGGTGAATATCTTCATTCGCCAATTCATTGCTTCCCGAGGTGAGTTCACTGCGTAAGCTTCCACATCCCCTGGCTGGGTATATTTAGGAGAAGGGGGTTAGTAGACTCGGATGATAGATTTTGTTCTTGAAGAACTCAAAGAGCCACTTGCTCAGTTTGACCTTATAATACTAGTGTTGTCCATCCGACGTGGGATTGTTCAAAACTATCCTAATTTATTCGCTATGCTGGAGCAATACAACCCGGATAGTTGCACATTCTTCATGCATGTTGGGAAGCTGGGATTCGCTCTCCATGAGATGCATGTGGTGTCAGGACTTTCCCTTGAAAAGATGCCCTATGAGGAGTTCATCCCCATTACTGAAGAACTCTTCATCCTAAGAACGACACATCCGGAAGTTTATACAACTTTCTAGGAGTTGATGTGCCATTTTCGGATCTGCGCTCAAGTGGTAGGGTTACGCGGAGGAGGTATTATTCATACTATCTGGGCATACTATCTCTTCCATAACTTGGGTTAAAAGGATGTAACAGTGACCCGTCTTGCTGCTAGCTCTTCCAAGAGCATCAAAACCCGTATTAAGGCTCCTAATGCTGGCTATAAGAACAAACATCCATAGGATGGATTTGAAGCTTGTATTGAATTCAAGAGTTTTCACTACCAAGCTACGACTCCCATCTCTAACACCGCTATTCTTGCCGGCTTCCTGATGATTTGGCTGAAGTGGTGTGTCGTGCTGTCGAAGCCAGTTGAGTCTGTCTTAGCTGAAGTAGTATACCCAGCTATTTTTCTGGCCCACGGGAGACCTATAAGTCTTCTTTCTACAATTGTAGGCTATTTACGAAGGGGCTTGTGAGATTTAACTTATGAGTTCCTCGACGTCACGAAGATGAACATTGCTAGGAGGAAAGTTTGGAAGACTCCTCAACCTCACGTACCAATGCCCCACACTTATTTAGCAGCTGTGTTTGTGTTACATTGTCCCTCACTAATGACAGAGATCATGCAAGATAGTGAGACCTATGTTCCCTTTGTGCAGAGGCTTGAGTCGGCCGCATGGACGAATGTGTACATAGTCCGGGCCAGACAGCTCATGTCCCTAGAGGACAATTATGAGATTTTTTGTTGCTGCCCCTATTTTGATGGGCCTGAAAAGGAAGGCACCAATTTTGCAGACGTGGTCTTCGAAGGCTCCTCATCCTTAAATGTAGAAATTTTCCAATGGCTCCTCACAATCAGAGTGGGCTATCTGGTTTTTTGATTGGGTGAGAAATGCATTATCGAACCCTGTAGGCGTATAAAACTTCCTATGGGTCCCTTAGCACAGCTCGGCACGGTGATTCGACAAACCAACGAACCATCGGGTGACGTATCTAAACACGATCGTTGGACCACAATACCGAAGCCAAGTGACACGCGACGAAGCGGATTAACAAGGTGACGAGGTTAACGAACCACACGCAAACAACGAAATACATCCACTCGCGTGCGGAATCAAGCTAACAGGTCGATGAATCAACGAGTCATCCAACCGTAGAGTC
>NC_033796.1:75468074-75469036 GCF_001876935.1 Asparagus officinalis
CTCAAAATTTAAAAAGATTAAAGCTTTGGAACTTTGAGGACTTGGAGCTTCCAGATCTGGTTCTTGGTGATCATCCACGCCAAATAAGGCAGGAGTTCGAGAGAGATCAGATCTGAAATCTACATGGTTTTCCTCCGGATCAAAGTTTGGCCTTTGATCCCGAGAAGAGTCTCGATTTCGCTTGGTCGATTTTGATTACTAAAGGCTATTATTTTCTTGGTGAAATAGTACCCCCGGCTGTTATTTCCTTCGTGAAATAACACCCGTCATATCGTGTAGATCCGACCGGATCAAGATCGCATGGTGGTCCACGGATTAACCCCGGCGCAGGCGAAGAACCCACAAAAGCGAGAGACCGCAAAACAGGATCTCGCGATTCGTTCGACAAAAAAGGAAAGTTGTAATTTTTCTTTTTTTTGATTTTGTTGTAACTGGATCTTATAAAAAGACCGGATCTTTGTAACCGATAAACAGTTACTTGAGAGTACAATGAAATCAATGAAAGCTACGATTTTTCCCACGAACAATCTGGCGACCACAGTGGGAGCCACCGATCTCGCTGCCAAGATCGATGCGTCGCAGCCGCGGATCTCAATCCTGGTCGAAGAGGAGGTCGAATATGAATTCGATCAGCAGAAGTTCGAGGAGTATCTATCATCCTCGTCCGGATCGACCTCCCCCCGCAAGTCCAAGAAGTTCTCCTCCAGGAGAAAGGTACGTTGGTACGAAGAAGTTGAAGCTACCAACGATGATCTCACCCCGATTGACGCCAAAGTTGCGTCGGGTGAGGCTCCACCAACCTCCAACCAGATCAAGCTGGTTCTTGCCAATTCCTCCATCACCAAAGGAGTAGTGAATCTCTCAAAGAGAGCCCGCCAAAGGCGACGCCAACGCTTGGCCAAAGAATTTGCCAAAGCGATGGAGTCAACCGACGGAATCCGCTACAACGCGGATCTGAAGAA
>NC_033796.1:75469199-75479851 GCF_001876935.1 Asparagus officinalis
GGCCAAAAAACCCGCCCCCAACCCGCCAAGTATGGAAGCCGAAGTCTGAAGCGGCGATTCAGACTAAGGCACAATCAGTGCAGCCTTCGAAGCAGGTTCAACCTCCGGCAAGCCGACCAAAGTCGCCGGTAATTCCAATAGCTTCTCCGGGAGATCCTGCGGAATCATCCCGAAGGAGAAAGTCAGTCTTGGAGCGCCTCGGTCCAATTCCCGACGAGAGAGGCAAAGCTCCAGTCCAAGAACGTTTGAGCCCGATGAAGAAGCCCCGAACGACTCAACATGCTAGGGGTCGCCGCCACCTTCAACATGACAAGGAGTTCACGGTAGCTGCGTGTGCTAATTTGTGCATCGAAGTCCAGGAGCCTACTGAGAACTCACGCCCAAAAATGCATGTTTCGAGGCGCGTGACTCTTGAAGGCCCAAAGAAGGCAGTTCACCCTCAGAAGGAAACATTATCGTCTGATGACGATAATGTTATACCTGAGAGGTCGTGCCAACACACGATAGGTCAAGCAGACGAATTGTACTATCGTGTTGGGGGTACTAGTAAAACCAGGAAGAAGAGTCCCCAAGGACTAGAAACTCAATGCCCATGTTCCAAACTCATTCGGGCAGTATTGTCTGAGTGTAACTGCATCAAGGCGGTCCCTGAAAGAGTTTCGGTTTTCGAAAGGCTCAGTGCTGAAACACCAGAACCAAGACCTAGGCATTTCCGACGAAGAAGAAGAGTAGTCGAAGATGGAGAATTTCTGAGGGTCACCACTAACATGACCAGCAAGGGAACATCAGCACGGGATAGTCTCGAGTCGATTCTGAAAGCGCCCCGGCGTATAACCCGTCTGCAGTTTGGAACCATCAAACGAGCAACTTATGCTAGGGTTCGGACAAGACTACCTTCAGAAGATAAAGAATCTGATGCCGGCTTCGCGGTCGCATCAGATAATACGGTATCCAGCGAGGGACAACCCCGCGAGGCACTTATGATAAGTGCGAAACAAGTGGCCAAGATGCTTGAAGAGGCCATGGCTAAAATCCAGGAGGCCTTCAGGTTCGAAATGCAGATGGCCATGCAGAACATGAGAGAAATGCATGACCAACAAATCTAAGCATTGACGAACCAGCAAGGCGAGCCAAGTCGTCGTAACCAGGTTAATCTGGAAGATGACGACACAAATGCAAACGAGACTCATAATGCCAATAATCCTCCCGTCAATGCAGGGGGTGGTAATGAGAATGGTAGTGAAAACACAGGTGAAAATCTGAAGATCAAAAACCTCGAGAGCAAAATCAATACATTGATTTCCGCTCAAGAGATGAAGAAAACAAGCATTCCTTGTCCATACCCAAGAGAATGGGAATCAATCACATATCCGGCGAAGTTCAATCTAATTAACTTCACGCCGTTTAATGGGATGGGTTCACCCACTCAGCATTTGATTTATTTCAAATCGCACCTGGGGGTTATCTCTGGTAATGAGCCTCTGATGGTACGGTCCTTCGTTGGCACTCTTCGTGGAGCCGCCTTCGATTGGTATCGTCGCCTCAGGCCAGGAAGCGTGAATAACTGGGACGACATGGAGACTAAATTCCTTGCTAACTTCTTCGACGAAGACACCGAGATATCCATTGGGTCGTTGCTCGACGAGAAACAGAAAGACGGGGAATTGGTTGACACATTCGTCAAGAGGTTCCGGAACAAGGCGATGAACTGTCGGGACCCGATCACTGAGGAGTTTATTCTCTAGACTTGCCACAACAACCTTGCACTGGACGTGTTGGAAGCAATGGGGACAGCACCGTCCAAAACCTGGAAAGATTTGAAGGTCCGAGGAGAGCAAGCCGAGTGGTTCCTTAGAAGGAAGAAGGCGAAAAGATGCCAACAGGCGAATAATGCTCCACAACAGAATTTCGTCCCACGGGGGAAAGGTAAGGCACATGCTAATGCAGTTGATGCTAATCAAACTTTCCCATTGCAACCTCAGCAACAGCCGCAGCAATGGCAACAACGGCCTCAGAAGCAGAAATCTTCGGAGCCGAGGTTTCCTAAAGTGTATTCCTTCAAAGATGATGAAGTTCCCGGCATCTTTAAGTACCTATTGGAGAATAACAAAATCCAGCTGCCAGCGATCGTGGATTAAGAAGGGGCTAGCAAAGTGACGGATCCGAAGTATTACGCATACCATAGAGCGGTCCATCACCCTACCAAGTCGTGCTACCACCTCAAGGACAAGATCCAGGCGCTAATTGATGTAGGCGTCATAACCCCGAAGCCGTCCAAGAATGTTGGAGCAAATGCGGTGTCAATAAGCTTTGGATCGGTGCCCACAACATGGTTCAAACCAGAGCACATAACCAAAGTAGTAATGAAGACAGTGAACGATGACCCACATGGACAGCGCCAAAAAGGACTTGTGCCACACACAGCCCCAAACGGCAAAATCCTCTGGGTTCATCCCGATCTCATTGAAGACGAGCAGTGGGTGACTTCCTCGAGAGGAAAGGGCAAAGGCAAGTCCTGCAATGCTACATCCGCAATCTTCCAAGAGGATGGCGATGAAGCTCCTACTTTCCCGCTCTCCGAAGAAGAACAAGAAGTCTTCGCCACTAGAAGCGGAAATGAGTATCACTACAATTATCCGCCACCTATTGATCAGAGAGTGACTAAACGGGGACCAGCCAAAACTCTCATGGAGATGGGGGTGATTACGAGTCCTACACTGGTCGAAGAAGCTCGAAGACAACCGGTGAATAAACCAAAAGAGAAGAATCCCCAGGAGGTTCAGAATCCGAAGCAGTCTCGTTTCAGTCGCCCGATTGGAAGAGACAAACCGGAAAGCTCGAAGACTCCGCAAGTCTTCGATATAATGGCTCAACTAGCCAACATTCCATCATGGATAACGCTATATGAGTTGCTGCGGTTGTCCAAGGAAACTAGGGAGGCCTTGCAAGAAGCTTTGGCCAATTCAGAGGTGTTTCTGACTCAAATCAAGCCGGTGCCTGAAGAGCCAGAACCGCTGAGTCAACAATGCAATATAGCGACTAAGAACCTTCCCTGCATTACTTTTACCAAAGAGGTTATGCAGACGAAGAATTCGAACCATGATCGACCGCTATATTTCATCGGGTACATTGGCTCCAGCAAAGTCAACTGAATCCAAGTGGATCCGGGTTCTGCTGTGAGTATTATGCCGCTTCGCTTGATGCATTTCCTCGGCATTCTAGTTAGTAAGTTGGCGTCCACAGGCACTGTTATCTATGGATTCAACACTAGTGGGTCAAGACCCTTGGGTAAGATCCGGGTAAAGTGTCAAATGGGAGATTTGAGGACAGAAGTCACATGTTATGTGATCGATGCCGAGACTTCATATAACTTACTATTGGGTCGGCCTTGGATCCATAGTAACGTTATAATTCCCTCCACTCTCCATCAGTGTTTGAAATATGTCGACTCTGATAATAAGGTTAGGACGGTGGTCGCGGATAAGCAACCATTCAAAGGGTATGAGAATTATTTCACTGATTCTCTCCTTTATGATAACGAATCCGATACTGAATAATCGGCCCATGGCACGGACAGCGGAGAAGAAACTGATACCGATGCCGGATTTGATTACAATGAAGGTTATGTTCTAAATGACATTGTACCCTTTGTAATCAACCTTGACGATGAACAATCGTCAGAGGGCAGTTGTAATTGGCAACTTACCAATAATGAAATAAATAACGGTTTAGAGTACTCTCTTTCTCTTGATGATGTGATAAAAGAGTTGTATGATAATCCTGATTTGTATATGCCGCTTCGATCGTCCTATATAACAAAGGAACGCCTCCAGCATTCTTTCGGAACAACCCTGGTCATCCCGAACAAGATAAGAGGCGCAAAAGAAGTGATTTACGGTAAAGGAAAAATCTCTCCATTACCAGATCATTTCTTAAGGGAAGATGAGGATGATGACAAACCTGGTCGGCATTTATCTAAGTATAGCCCGGAAGCGCGCAAGCTCATGGAAAAACAGGGATATGATTTCACACTCGGAGAAGGTTTATACTTCGATCGAGGTCCTCGTACTCCAGCCAAAGCGGCATATGTACCAAAAGGAAAACCCGATGATTATTATAAATACGGACGAGGTTTAGGGTGTGAATCTTCTTCAGAAGACGACTGTTGCTGGTTAATCAATAACCAATCATCTAAGCAATACAAAGATGGAAATTCGTCAGATTCCTCGGAATGGGATTCCGATACAAGTCTGGGAGAAGCTTTCAAAGCCCTAATGGCGAACATGGCTACAGCTGATCCGTCCACAATGGAAGACGACGATCAAATGCCAACATGGGAAGACCCGTGGGTTCATTACCTGAACATGCAGTATGGTGATAGGTTCGAACAGAGGGAACCCCCCACTGAAGATAAAATAATCCAAGTTAACATGGGTGACGAGGCCAACCCAAAGCCTATATTCATCAGCGATAGTCTTCCCCCAAATGAGAAAGAAGAATTAATTGCTCTCATCAGGGAATATATTGATGTCTTCACGTGGAACTATGAAGATATGCCCGGGCTCGATCCTAATGTGGCAATGCACCGCCTCGATATCAAGCCGGATGCCAAACCTGTCAAGCAACAGCAAAGACGGTTTCGTCCACAGATTATGGAAGCCATTGAGGCAGAGGTTAAGAAGTTGATCGAATCAGGATTTATCCGAGAAGAGCAACATCCAGACTGGCTAGCCAATATTGTTCCGGTCATGAACAAGAACGGTAAAATCAGGATCTGTATCGACTTCAGGGACCTAAATACGGCATGTCCGAAGGACGACTTTCCTCTCCCAATCACGGATGTCATTATCAACAATACGTGCTGGTTTGAGAGAATATCTTTCATGGATGGCTTTTCAGGATATAACCAAATCAAGATGCACCCAGATGACGAGAAGCATACAGCGTTCAGAACGCCCATCGGTGTCTTTTGCTACACCGTAATGCCTTTCGGACTAAAGAATGCAGGTACCACGTACCAGTGAGCAATGACTAAGATTTTCCAAGAACATCTCAGGAAAACAGTCGAATACTACGTTGATGATTTGGTTGTAAAAAGCCGCAACAAAGAAGATCACATCAAGGACTTGAAGACGATGTTCGATCTCATGCGGAGTCATCAATTGAAGATGAACCCCACTAAATCCTTCCTCGGAATGTCCAGTGGAAAATTCCTTGGATTCGTCGTCACCACTAAAGGTATACATATCGATCCTGACAAGGTGAAGGCAATACATGAACTGCAACCCCTAGAAATCTAAGAGAGCTCAGAGGATTGCAAGGGCGGTTAGCTTACATCTGGCGGTTCATTTCAAATCTTTCTGGGAAGTGCCAACCATTCTCTAAGCTAAACAAGAAAGGTGTGTCATTTATTTGGGACGACGCCTGGCAAAAAGCATTCGAAGATATCAAAACCGGGTAAACCGTTCTTGATTTACATCAAGGCGATGAACCACTCGATAAGTGCTTTACTAGCACAAGACGATGATAATGGTCACGAACAGGCAGTCTATTACCTAAGTCGTACCTTGATAGGCACCGAGTCTCGATATCCGATGATTGAGAAAGAATGCCTCGCATTGGTATTCGCAATGCAAAAGACGCGGCATTATTTAGTTGGACAGACGATTTACGTTATTTCTAACGTTAATCCAGTTCGGGTATTTATGACGCAACCGGCCTCTATGAATTGGCGGTTAGCGAAATGGGCCCTTCTCTTGTCCCAATATGATTTGCACTTCAAACAACAGAAGTCGATCAAAGGACAAGCGATTTGTGATCTTTTGGCGGCAAACCCGACAACGGATACGGCAGAAGTATATGATGACTTGCCAGATGAAACCCACGAGGTTAACACTACGTCGCACCAACAAGTATGGCAATTATACTTCGATGGTGCTTTGAGAGCAGTTAATAGGGCAATAACCCCAGGAAGTTATACAGTTTCCTCCGGAGTTGGAGTTGTCTTAATTTCCCCGGGGAAGCATGTGATGCCTCGGGCTTATTCACTGACTAGTCCGTGTTCCAATAACGTAGCCGAGTACAACGCGCTTCTCATTGGGCTCAGTTTCGCCAAAGAGCTGGGGGTCGAATATCTCGAAGCTTTTGGGGATTCTCAATTGATAGTCAACCAAGTCCGTGGAGAGTATGAAGTCAGGAACCAAGACCTGATCCCGTACCACCAGGAGGCCATCAAAATGACAGACTCTTTTGAAGAATTCTTTATTGAATACATCCCTCATCTCCAAAACGCTTATGCGGATGCACTGGCAGCACTAGCGGTATCACTTGCACAGCCTCCCGAAACTGAACTATTAGTCACAGTAAGGACGCACCAACTCTGCATACCCATATACGATATGGATATTGAAGAGGAAGATGATAGAAACATAAGCGCCAAGGAGGTGAATTTAACTCAAGTTGGGTCTGAGTCCCGAGATTGGCGTTTTCCCATCATTGACTACGTCCAATATGGTATTTTGCCAGAGGATGTAAAAGAAAGGGAATCAATCCGCCGAAGAGCACCAAGATTCTTCTATAATAACGAAACCCATACGTTATACCGTAGAGGGTACGATGGTTTGTTACTCCCATGCCTTTCGAACAAAGAAGCAGATGAAGTTCTTAAAGAAGCACACGAAGGAGAATGCGGTGCGCATCAGCCCGGTCCCAAACTGTATGATCGCATTAGGAGAATGGGATATTTTTGGCCAACAATGGTTCGTGACGCAATCGAATACGCCCGAGAGTGTCATGCTTGTCAAATACATGCGAATTATATGCACCAACCACCAGAGCAGTTGCACACGTCAACCACGTCTTGGCCGTTCGAGACATGGGGTATGGACATTGTCGGTCCTATTTTTCCCCCTTCAGTCAAAGGTGATCGATTTATTCTCGCAATCATGGATTACTTTTCAAAGTGGGCTGAAGCGATTCCGCTTAGAGAAGTAAAGACGAACAACGTCATCAATTTCATCAAGCATCATATCATATACAGACACGGTGTGCCGAGACGGATCATTCATGACAACGGTCCACAGTTCATAAGCAACGCCTTCGTCAGGTTTTGTGACAAGTTCAAAATTAAAGATATTTCGTCAACAGCTTATTATCCCGCTGCGAATGGATTAGCTGAGGCGTTTAACAAGACAATTACTAAAATCCTGTCAAAGCTCGTGAAGACCAATAAATGAGACTGGGACGATAAACTCGGTGAAGCACTCTGGGCTTATCGCACCACCATACGCACACCTACAGGAGCTACCCCATATTCGTTGGTATACGGATGTGAAGCTGTGCTACCATTGGAGATGCTTCAAGGAAGGAGATCTGGTCCTCGCTGCTCGCCGACCAATAATTCTCACCTCCAAGAAGAAAGGTAAATTCGAACCCAAATGGGAAGGACCGTTTGTAATAGACACAGTCTATTCAAACGGCGCATATCGCCTGATTACTCAAGAGGGCGCCAGGCAATTAATGCCAATAAATGGGAAGTTCCTGAAAAAGTACTATCCCTAGTACATTCAGGATAACTCATTTACCGGGAAGTTCCTTGAAGAATATTACACTTAATATTCTAGAGGATAACCCAAAAAATTATTTTCTCCACCAAAATCCCTTACTGATCAATTTCAATTGACAGTGAGTCCACCAAAAATGTCTTTCTGGCCCTCTTGATTCTTTCCATGAACAAGAGGTCCACTTTCAGTTCAGAGTCCCCTTTCGATAAACGAAAGAACTCCCTCCTTTTTCTCTTTGGTTAAGCCTTCTCATGGTTATAACCGAAGTTGAAATTTCATTTCGATAAACGAAAAACTCATCTTCAATTTAGATAATCAATCCTATAAAAGGTAAGTTTATCTAGATTTTCTAGATTCTCGGAGTGGAGATCCCACTTTTAGTTTCTCTTTCGCTGGAAATAGAATATAAAATTCTTCCTTTCCAGAATCAAGGAATAGAATATAAAATTCTTCCTTCCTTGTATTCGGGTTCGCCTTCACCCTAAAAGAAGACCGGGAAACAGAATATAAAATTCTTCCTTTCCCGCACCGATCTTTTCCAAAATTTATCAATCTAGGATTCATCCTAGGAAGTTTATCCCGAATCCTAAGCAGGGATAAGTCTGCGCCTAACACGCGCTGTCGGTTTAGTCTTTTTCCGTAGAAAAAGACACCAGAATTCGATTCTAGAGTATTCTATCCTGAAACCTAAGCAAGGATAAGTCTGCGCTTAACCCGCGCTGCCGGTTAGTTCTTAACCGTTAAAAAGAACACCCGTTCACATATTCGACATTGTGGCAGGTTGTTATTAATAACACCAAAATCCATGCCTTATACGCATGGGGAATTTCATCCTGAATCCTAAGAAAGGATATGCCGACGCCTAACACGCGTCGCCGGTTTAGTCTTTCTCCGTAGAAAAAGACACCAGAGTTCGATACCCGTTGCCGGGTAGCCTATTCCCGTAATAATGGCGAAGCCTATGTATTCGAAGTCATAGCACAAAGTCTCAGAGAATTCACTCTCTTAGCACAACGTTACATGCGGAACGGATTTAGACAATCCGCATGCTAGCCCGACTCAAACGGTAGTCGGTAAAGACTTATCAAACCCGTTGAAGGCTGAGGGTTAGCCAAAAATCCTAAAGTCGACGCCTAACATGCGTTGCCGGGTAGCCTATTCCTGTAACAATGGCGAAGTCTACGTATTCGAAGTCGTAGCATCAAGTCTAAGGGAGTTCATTCCTTTAGCACAACGTCACATGCAGAACGGACTTAAAACAATCCGCATGTAAGCCCGATTCAAACGGTAATTGGTAAAAGCATGTCAAATCCGTTGAGGGCTAAGGATTCGCCAAAAATCCTAAGTCAACGTCTGATACACGTTGTTGTTTAGTCTTTTCACAGGAGAAATCAACGTCTGATACACGTTGTTGTTTAGTCTTTTCACAGGAGAAAGATGAAGTCTACGTATTCAATATCATGGTACTAAAAGGGTTAACTCTTTTAGCATAACGTCACATGCGAAACGGACTTAAACAATCTGCATGCTAGCCCGACTCAAACGGTAGCCGGTAAAGTCACATCAAACCCGTTGATGGATGAGGGTTAGCCAAAAATCCTATATATGCGAAAGTCACTGACGCACCAGCCCCATTAATTGGTTTCGTGACTTAGACATCCAACAAATTCAGGATAAGATCCACACGTGCAGATGAATCAGCTTTAATAGTTGGTCCTGCAGCCCCATATTTAGGACCGCCATGCTCCAATACCTCAAGAGCTTAAACTGTGTATACTCCAACAAATGTCAAGTGATCCAAAACCCTAGGTCAACGCCGGTCAACGCGTAACCCTAGGTCAATGCTAGTGAACGCGTTGCGATCAAAAAGTCAACGTACGATGTTCGAAACCCTAGGGTCAACGCCAGTCAACGCGTAACCCTAGGTCAACGTCAGTCAACGTGTTGCGACCAAAAGTCAATGAATAGTGATCTGAAACCCTGAGTCAGCACGATGTGACGGAGATAATCAGTTCAAACGAGGCTGAACCAGCCCAAACCTGGTTGAACCAGTCTTGAACCAGATTAAACCAGTTTGAACCAGATTTGGACCAAAAGTCAAATTGGAGCTGGGTTGAACCAGTCTTGAACCAGATTAAACCAGTTTGAACCAGATTTGGACCAAAAGTCAAATTGGAGCTGAACCGAGTATCGAAACGACTTCAAATCGACCGATGGCCGATTCAGCTCATTATCAGGCTGGTTCAGCTCATTCGGGCACGAAAAATACTCTAATAAGGTATACGAGTATAAACTATTCCCTATTTTTGGTTGAGAAGTTTCTAGAGAATATTTTTCTAAAAATATCCTTAAGGATAACTCAACAACACTACGCCGGACAACGCATCGCAAATAAAGACTCAACGCCAACAATCGATGGTCAGTTCTATGTTGAACCAGCAAACACGAGCTAAAGATTAGAAAATCAGGAATCGACTTCAAGTTCAAAATTCCGACAATGGTCAGACAATAAATGCAGCACCGGACCCCGAATAGCCTGAAGGATTGAAGGAATCAAGAACAGAAGCCATTCCAAGGTCCTGTTACACCGACTGAAGGTTGGGACAATTATATCCAAAGTATTCCAGACTCTTCTATAAAAGAACGAGGCTGAAATACTTTGGAGGGGGTATCTGTAGGCGTATAAAACTGCCTATGGGTCCCTTAGAACAGCTCGGCACGGTGATTCGACAAACTAACGAACCATCGGGTGACGTATCTAAACACGATCGTTAGACCACAATACCGAAGCCAAGTGACACGCGACGAAGCGGATTAACGAGGCGACGAGGTTAACGAACCGCATGCAAACAACGAAATACATCCACTCGCATGCGGAATCAAGCTGACGGTTCGGTGAGTCAACGAGTCATCCAATCGTAGAACGGATTCGAACTCGAACACCGAAGCAGATTTATTGCCAAATCAGGATACAGACTACCAAATCAGAGTTCGGATTAACAATGAAGCTTGGATAAACTGCGAAACTGCAGAAACGGACGACACGACACACCCCGGAAAAAAGCTCGGCCAAAACCGAGCCTCTCAGGT
>NC_033796.1:75479926-75512301 GCF_001876935.1 Asparagus officinalis
GGCGGCCACCGAGGTGGCTCGGCCACCACCGAGCCACCTCTAGGTGGCTCGGTGGCCGAGCCACCTGGTGGCCGAGCCACCCCCCTCCCAAGCCTGGATCTGGGCCCAGATCTGGACCCAGATCCGCTTTCAGAAGCCTATAAATAGAGGGGGCATGGCTCATTTTTCAAAGGTTGGAATTTTGGAGCCGAAACGCTGCTGGATTGAGAACTCACCCTCGGATTTTCAAACTTAGAAGACTCGGACTTCCAGATCTATTTCTTGGCGATCATCCACATCAAATAAGGCAGGAGTTCGAGAGAGATCAGATCTGAGATCTACACGGTTTTCCTCCGGATCAAAGCTTGGCCTTTGATCCCGAGAAGAGTCTCGATTTCGCTTGGTCGATTTCGATTACTAAAGGCTATTATTTCCTTAGTGAAATAGTACCCCCGGCTGTTATTTTCTTCATGATATAACACCCATCATACCGTGTAGATCCGACCGGATCAAGATCGTGTGGTGGTCCACGGATTAACCCCGGCGTAGGCGAAGAACCCACAAAAGCGAGAGACCGCAAAACAGGATCTCGCGATTCGTTCGACAAATAAGGAAAGTTGTAATTTTTCTTTTCTTTGATTTTGTTGTAACCGGATCTTATAAAAAGACCGGATCTTTGTAACCGATAAACAGTTACTTGAGAGTACAATGAAATCAATGAAAGCTACGATTTTTTCCGCGAACAAACCCTATGGTCCTTCTCGTTTCACTCGACAATTTGGATATAATCAACTATACGTTGGTAACCCTAACCCGCAGTTATCTCACGTCAAAAATTTGTATGAGGAGGCTCACGCTTGGTATTTCTTCTCTGCCAGAGGGACCCATGTATAATTCACCTTACCCAACTTGCCATCTAGATGCTCTGCTGTTTTCGATTTTCATGACTAGTTTTATGAAGTTTCTCAGATTCTGTAGTATATGTTAGACCCTAAGGTCGCTATGAAATAACCCTAGAGGGGGGGGGGAGGGGGGAAAATAGGGTTTATGCTAATCTAATCTGATTTTATGCCAATTAAAACTTATTAACAAATTATTCTTGCAAGATAGATATACAATATGATATGAGCAAGAATAAGCAATATAACTAAGGTGATATATCCTAGCAATAAGATATACTATATGGTATATGCAAGGATATATTTAAACTATCATAAGGGGAAACAAACTAGTGGACAATATAAACAAGATGCAAAAGGCTATAAGATGAATAGTTATAAGTGCGCCAATGCAAACCAAATACGCTATATGTTCACAAGGTTCGGACCTTCCGTCCTACATCCCCACTCCCCACTCTCGAGGAGAATCCACTACACAATCTGGTTTGGAACCCGAAACTTCTTTACATACTCAGTTTTCTAGCTAACCGAAAACTCTACACACTCGGTTATCAAGTCAACCGACAACTCTCACAAATCCTCACAAAGTACATACACAAGCTACAACCTCAAGTGTTGGTCCTCACGTATCGACTCCCTCAAGTGCTCGGAATTATCACCTCTTACTAGGCCACCAACGCCACTCCTCTCGATATCGACTCCGTCCTTACCACACACTCCTCTCGGTGTACAAGTGTATTACAAAGTAAACTTCACAAATTAAGCATAATAAATGATTGTTCTCTAAACAAGGTGAGAACTCAATTAGGCACAAATCAAAGTCACAAACCCCACAACCTAAAATATACTATGAATGTAAATACTATAAGCTCAATAGGTTGTGTGTGAACAAAAAGATTCAATACAAACAATTTAACTAAACTCAATATAAATCTAGCTTATGGAAATTAGAAACAAAACAATAAATAGCTAGAATGAGTTTAGGAAAACTTCTCTATAGATCAAGAGAGAGAGAGAGATGAGTTGAAGCTCAAACACCAAAAGATGATCTCTTCTTCCTCTTGTGAAATTATCTTCACAAAACCGAAACTTTAAAACAAGGCTTTAAACACCTTTAAACAAACTTAAACCCTTGTTAAACTTGATTAAAACATTTTCATAGTTAGATGTGAAGGATGAGAGCAAGGGGGTATATATAGCCATCCAAAACCTTAGCCAAAACCCAACTAAAAAGACAAAAAAGCCCCTAGAAAACACTGCTGGAAACTAGCCGTTACTGTGCAACGGCTCTTTCATAAGTTGACTTATGAGTCGACTTATGAGTCGGTTTATATGAGTCAACTCAACAGAAGAAAAATCATAACTCTGTTGTACTTCGTGAGTCGACTTATGAGTCGACTAATGAGTCGACTAAACATGCACAGACCTGAAGTGCACAGAAAAACTCAACTTTAAACTAGATTTAAAAATATCAAATAAATTCAAAAAAATATAAAACTTTAGAAAATGATTGTAGACATGATAATAAGCATGCTAAAAAAACTGGTTTTCAAAAAAGACTTCCCAAATATAAAATATCATCATTTTGCAAAATAGTCCACAACATGAAAATGTAAGCATATGAATTTTGATATTTTGGCTAAGCCATGTTTTAAAACTTTACAAAATAATTTTGTAGACTTAATAAAAGATGTATATGATTATTGTTAAGTCTATAAACCAAGAAAATAATATTTTCACAAAAATACTTGTTTTGCAAACTTTCAAAACAATAAACATGATTTCATTGAACTAAATAAAATTGATATTGATGAAATCATATGTAAGCATATAAACATGAAACAAAAATGTATTTTCCAATTACATTCAATTGTTTCATATTTAAACTTAAAAAACCAAAACAATAAATATGAAAGATGTAATTTCATATTTATATAAACTTAGAAACAAAAACATGTATGTATACATATACCTATATATACCAAAACTAAATTGTGTATATATATATATATATATAACTATGTATATATATATATATATATATATAAACAAAGCTTATGTTGTATATATATAACTATATATATACAAGGAAACCAATATAATGTGTGTGTATATGATTGAGCTTAAAGTACCAACACACATAATATAAAACCTAAACTAAGTTATCCAAGCAATCTTGATCTTCAATAAGCTTGACTTGGTACACTTACGGATGAAGCTTGAACTTAAATCTTTAACTTTAATTGTATAGATTTCAACCACTATTCCACCAACCTTCATTGGATATGATCGTGAATGTTCGATTCCATCGATCCTCCAACTTATTGTTTGTCTACAATAAATAATAAAACACAAATACTAGACAAACAATATTAGATTTAAATTGTTTATTAAATCATCATCAAAATAAGAAGGCCAACATGATAACTTGTACACTTCTTGTATAAACAAAATCCGAGAGCTTTATGAGTCTAAAAAAGGTTTTAAAAGGATTTTCCTATAGGGGGTAGATGAATATTTATCCTACAAATGGGAGGCAACCAGAAGTAGAAGGGTTCAAGTAGGGCTACCAATTACCGAGCCTCTTGAAGAGAAGGCAACTGAAGAAATCCTTGAGGAAGCACCTACTCTTGAACCTCGCTCATTAAGATCGTTAGGGAAGAAGACCCTTACTGCTACGGAGGAGGGTGAATATGATAGGAGGGTACGCAAGGGAGGGCTCGTTGTAGCCAAAAACTCTAAGAGGGCTAAGTTGATGAGGGACGCAATGAAATCTGCACCAGTTACACTCCCGACTGATAAAGAAGATGAAGCGCTTCAATTGATTCCTTCTATTCCTAAGGACGTGGAATCTAAAGAGAAGTTTAGTGTCGGGGGTTCAGAGTCTACCCCCTCGATGGGACCCATTGATGACATGACCACGAGACAGGCCATTTTTGGATCTGCAACCACTAAATTCGTAGGTTTAATCTACCCGATCGTCGCTCCTCCGAATTCAAAAATCCTTAGGACACTTATTTAAGAGCTAGAGAATGTGATGAAATTAACAATCAATGTCGTTAGTCTCAGGCAAGTTGCTTTTGAGGATTTTAACCCTCTATGAACCAGCTACTTAGATAGAATCAAGAGCCAGAGCGATGTGCTGTGGACCAAAAATTGCAGAGAGAGGATCATCCTCATGGAAGCGGAATTGATGACCTTTTTAGATTTATAGCACACTGATTTGGATTCTAAAGTGGAGCAAGCTCTTTTTTTGGCTCGCATCTCAAAAGTGCATCATCAAGAGGCCCTTCGCAAAAGCTTATCTGAGAAAGAGGCCCACATGGCAAACTTACAGGAGCAGCATACTCAGATACAAACTGATATGGGTAGTCTTGTTATTGGTGTTCGGGAAACTGAAGAAGCCGTTATTCGTCTAGAGACTAAGCTAGCACAGAAGAAGGCCCAATTGGCTCAAGATGTGGATGTTATAAAAGGACTTCAGCCTTAAAGTGACAAAGTTTTTATGAATTTCTGTAGCGAACTCCAAGCTTCCGAGGGACTTCATAAAGAGATTGTTGTTACAATGCCTGTTGAAGAAGAACTTAGGAGGGAGATTGCTGAACAAGTCCGAGCAGCTCATGAGAAGAAGCTGTCTACGCTTAAGTCCAAGCTCGGATCCCTCAAATTTATGAGCCCTAGTGCTTGAACCTTATATTGCTTTTAGCTGGGTTAGGAATTTTTATATCATTTTTATACTAAGTATTGTCACTCTTTATCTTTTTAACAATATGGAATGAATTTGATATCATAATGCTTTTCATCGCTTTTTCCTTGTTTTTGATTTGAAACAATGAAAATATTGAAAGTGTCATGGGTGTAATGTTAACTTAGCATGAATCAGAAATTTTCTTCATTATCACTTAGAACAACTTTAGAAAACTTTAATTGTCAGAGATGTGCTGTTAACTTAACAATATACAAGCTGGGGAAGGTGTAATATGGTTTATTATTCTCTATTTAAATGAATTCTGAATAATCAACCCCCAGTCTAAATAAAATAGATGTTTCATTTGGAAATACGGCTTTGCAGCCATAAACCAAAGAGAATAAGGTGGATTTTGTAGGGGTCTTCACCGTTTTACGGTAGGCCCACAAACATTCTCCAAGTTTTTCATCCTAATCACGTCTGCTCTTGGAGACGAATTTCTTGAGGAGCTTCACGATGATTTTGTTGAATGCTTCTGCGAGACCATTAGCTGGTTGATGATATGCCGTAGATGCAATACTCTGGATTCTAAACTTATCGCAGAATCTCTGAAATCCATGTTCGAAGACTTGTGTTCCATTGTTATGAACTATTCATCTCGGTACACCGAAATGATAGATGATGTGATGTTTGATGAACTTGATCATGTTTGAAGCATTGACTTCTTTCAGCAGAATTGCTTCCACCCATTTGGAAAAGTAATTAGTTATTACCAAGATGAACCAATACCCTTTAGAAGTTGGCGGCGTGATGGGTCCGACAATATCCATTCCCCACATCTCGAATGGCCAAGACGCAGATGTGGGATATAAGTTTCGTGGTCCTTGATGAATGAAGTTACTATGGATTTGGTATGCATGACAATGTTTAGTGCTGTCAATGGCATCCGCAAACATCTTTGGTCGGTAATAGCCAAATCATCGAAGACGGTCTCCTAACTTAGTTCCGGGTTGATGAGCTCAATACATCCCATCATGAGCTTTCTTGAGAGCCTCCTGTACTTCTCTTCTGGAAAGGCAATCTAGTAAAACTCCATCATGTGATTTACGGTATAATGTTTGAGAGATCACATAGAAATAGAATCTGGGGGCCTTCCGTTTGATAGCGGCCGCTTCTTTAGCATCATCTAGTAGCATCCCTTACAAGACGTAGTCAATATACGAGAATCGCTAATCTCTTGGTTTCATTTTAATTGATGTTGCGCAGACATCTTCTGCCATCATCTTGTCTGAGCGTTCATCAAAAGAAAGTTTGGGGTGATATAATTCGTGTCCTGTAACAGGAATTGTTGTTTTAATCCTGGGTGGTAATGCTAATAAAGTTGCCAATGAGGCTAAAGTGTCTGCATAGGTATTCTAAACTCGTTAGGATATATCCAATAAAAAGCCTTCGAACTTCCGATCTTGCTGTAGTACTGCGAAGTGGTATAGGAGTAGGTCTCATTCTGTACTTCATATTCTCCTCAAACTTGATTTACCATGAGTTAGGAGTCACCGTAAGCCTTGAGATATCGAACGTTAAGCTCTTCGGCGACTTACATTCCTAATAGTAAAACGTTATACTCGGCTACGTTGTTAATACATGGTTTGATTAAGGAAAATCCTCTAGGGATCACATGACCATTTGGGAAAATGATTACCACCTTTACTCCGGCAGTAATTGCTCTGTGGGGTTTTGCTCTAGATGTACCATCAAAGAATAATTTCCATATTTGTATACCCTCTTGGGTTACACAAGCTTCAACAACTTCATTATTCAAATCTTCCTACAACTTAGACGGTCCTGATACTAGATGATCGACTAGGAAATCCGCCAAGTCTTTACCTTTGATAACTTTCTGGGGCATAAACTGCATGTCATATTATGATAGGAGGATAGCCCATTTCGCTAGTCAATAATTTAGGGAGGATGGTTTCGTCATGAGGACTCTTACAGGGTTTACCTTAGAAATGACATGAATTGTTTGTCTAACTAGGTAATATCGCATCTTTTGAAATGAATACCAGGTTGAGACATTCTTTCTCTATCGGATTATAGCGGTATTCGGCTCCCATCATGGTCCTACTTAGGTAATAGATTGCATGCTCTCATCCTTGGTCATTGTTCTAGGATAATAAAGCTCTAAGAGAATGATCAATGACTCTTTCACACACAGGTATACGCATGCAGAATGGCTTATTCCGATATCGAGGCCACAAGGATGGGTTGAGTGGGGTATCTATTAATCTCTTCAAATGCCCTTTGGCAATCTTTGTCTCATACAAAGGAAACCCCTTCCTTCATTAGTTTGGAGTAAGGTTGGAAACATCCCGAGAGATTAGATATGAATCTCCGGATGTAAGCCAATCTGCCTTACAAACCTCAAAGCTCTTTGAGGTTCTTTGGAGGTGGCATGTCTTGAATGGCACGTACTTTTTCTGGATCAAGAGAAATTCCCTTGGACGTAACTATAAATCCTAGGAAATTTCCACTTGATACCCTGAGGAATGATTTGGTCGGGTTCATCTTCAGCTGATGTGCTCGCATGATGCGAACATTATCTTCAGGCCTGTAAGATGATCACCTTTGTGTTAGCTTTTCACTGCCATATCATCAACGTAGCATTCAATCTTCTTACGTAGATGCTCATGAAATATTGTGTTCATTTCATGTTGGTAGGTTGCACCTGTATTTTTTAACTCGAAAGGCATCATTGTGTAGCAATATACACCTAGTGGTATTCTGAAAGCAGTATGCTTTTTGTCTTTAGGGTATATCTTGATCTAATTATATTCAGAGAATCCATCCATGAAAGACATCCTTTCATACCCACAGGTGTTATCGATCATAACATCCGTGATGGAGAGTGGAAACTCATCTTTTAGACATGTCGCATTTAGGTCACGAAAGTCAATACATATCTGGACCTTATAGTTTTTCTTGGCACTAAAACAATGTTGGCTACCCAATCAGGGTGTTGTTCCTCCCTAACAAAGCCTGAGTCTATAAGCTTTTTGACTTCTGACTCAATTGCTTCCATGATCTCTGGGCGAAACCGATGCTGTTGTTGTTTAACGGGTTTTACATTTGGATCAATGTTGAGTCGGTGCATAGCCACTTTTGGGTCAAGGCCAGGCATATCTTCATAATTTCAAGCAAAGACGTCTATATACTCTTGAATGAGAGATATAAGATCTTCTTTCTCGGATAGTCATAAGCTTTCACTTATAAAGATAGGTTTGGGATCAGATTCATCTCCCATTTTAACTTGGATCACTTTATCTTTGGTGGGAAGCTCACGCTGTTCAAAACGCATATCCCACAATATGTTAAGGGGCTTGATCCAATGGTCGTTAGTCGATTCGATCAATTCTTCGTCACCTCCTGCATCTTTATCTGGGTGATTAGTCAAAACCATGTTTACTATCAAGCTTTTAAAGAAGGCTCCAACACTGACATCAGATTCCCATGATGATGTTTCAGATGAATTGTCTTAACACAGATAGTTATCAGTTTTATTTTTTGAAAGGGGAGGGGTTGTGACATAGCCCACACCTCTTCTAGTCTTCTGATAATAATCAGGAGGTTTTTCTTCAGGAGTGAGAGACATTCGAACGGGCGTTCGCCTTCCTTCCCGAAGTTTAAACCTCTCTTTTTAAAGTTATAACCCATTTGTTTCATCAAATAGATGGAATTGGGCCCGTGGTAATAGAATTGAGGAACCCCATAATCTTCTTCTGAACTTCCCCGCTTGAGTAGTTTAGGTTTGATTTTACCAAAGTAGATAGGCTTCTGTGCTTTCCTTTTAGACGGGACCATAAAGAAAGCCTTTAGTACATCTTCGATCTCTTCGCATGCGGTAAAAGAGGATTTAAACGGCAATGTGAGTGACGCCTCAGCATATAATGTATGCCAAGGTTCGGTACATGTATCAGTATTCATCTTTATTTGTTCATGTTTAGAGGACACATCAGAGAAGTACACCAAATTGATGTCTTTATTAATGCACCACTCGCCCTTACTCGGTATATTAATATTGCTCTTATTTTGACTCATTACACCATAGTTTAATTTCCATGGACAATCCTCCTTAGGATCTAGTTCGATGTAGGCCTCGTTGCTACTGTCGGTATCTTCTTTCGGTCATTTTGAGTCTTGAGAGTCCAGGTAGAAAACATAGTCCATGTGGAAGTTCTCTACCCTCTGAAAGGGTACTTTTCAGCAATCAGGATTCAGGCTTCTCCCTCCTCACCAGCATATTTCATGACTTGATGTAGAGTAGACAGGACGATGTGATTTGCATGAATCCAAGGTCATCCCAATAAAAGATTGTAGGTTGTGTCTGCATCAATGATGTAACACGTCACTTCGAATTTGAGATCTCCAATTTGACACCTGAGTTTGATTTTATCTAGGGGCCGGGTGCTGTTAGTATTAAAACCAAAGATAGTGATCTGGGTAGTGTTCAACGTATGCAAAGGAATCTCTAAGACTTGCATGACCCTGTAAGGCATTATGCTAAGTGCTGAGCCCGGATCAACTTGAACACGACTGATCTCCAAGGATCCGATATACCCTATGTAGTACAGTGGTCTATCATGCTTGTGTTTGACCTATATATCTTCCTGAGTGAATGATATACACAGCAGAATTATTGTTGCTTATAGACACTGCATACAAGATTGTCCTTGAGAAGCTTCTATGATTTGAGTAACTTGTGTAATAAAGCTCTCAGTGTTCATCAAAGCTTAGATTGGGATGGACCCACATTATTTCCTCTCTCGGGGTAGTGAGGGGTATCAATCCTCTATCCTTCTGACCGTGCGGGTCAATATTCTTCATATGCATTTCCCCTTTATGAATGAGGATGACGCTATCTGCGGCTGCTATATGAAGGAAGTCACCGAACTGGACCGATATAAAATTAGTGGATACAATCTTCAGTTTGGGTTTTAATGTAAGAACATTGGCATTAATCAAATTTTACAGGATATCCTTTAAGACATAATATTTTCTAGTAGGATGTCCCAGAAATCTATGATAACGATAGTAATTGGGATCGTCTACCTTTCCTCCCTCATCAGATTTCTTTGGATCGAGGAGCATTTCTTTGATTATGTTGCTACTGTAGCTTTAGTTTAGTAACTTCTTCAGCCTTGACTCGAGCAATGATTTTTTTTAGTTTGTTCTCCTTGTGAAACCAATTATTTCCAGGAGTGACATTCCGCACCCCCATTTGAGCAAGGAGCTGAGTCTGCAAGTTATGCCTGCAAGGTTCGACAAAAGTAGATTGGGTCATACCTGATGGGGATCACAATGCCATACTACAGAATCTTTCAATATAAGTCCTGATAGACTCTCCCTTCCTCTGCTTGGTGGTGAGAAGGAATGGGACGGACACTTCGGTATCATCCTCAAAAAATCTAGCTAAGAAGAGGCTTTCCAGATCTACCCATTTTTGAATAGACCCAGCAGGCAGCTTCATGAACCACTCGAAAGTAATACCCTTAAGGGTGCTGATGAACAATCGAGTGAGGATAGCATTGTTTGCTACCACATCTCTGTTTTGTGACTTGAAGTAGTAGATGTGTTAGTTCGGCGATCTTGTGCAATCAAAAGTTTGCAAGGTTAGGGCCTTAAATTTTGGTGGATAGGGAGCTGTGTCCCATTCCGCAGGATAAAGCCATCGTACTCCTTCCTCGTGAAGCTCATTCATGTTAGCGATTGCATTGAGGTGAGCCTCTAGTTCATCCATCTTAGATGACTAAAGATTTTATTCCTTTTCGGTTTGCTTCTCATTTTCAGAGGAGGGTTCCATGTTTTGAGTTTCACGATCTGAATTCTCGTGTGCCTTCTGTTTTCCTTTTGAAGTTGTCCTCCGGGAAGATTCAGGCTTTTGGCCTTTATCAATAAGGAGCTGAGCCAACATATCCTTTATCTGGATGAGTGTCTCTTGCTGTGCCTGGAACATGACATGATGTTCGTCAACTCTCTTTGCTAAGTCATCAGAGCTTCTAGTCATATAGGCGGGGTTCCTCGTGTGCTACGAAAGAGCTTAAGGATTGAGAATCCGTAATTGCTGAATGTTCATCATCTGAAGTGATCCCCTTGGCTAACCTTTGATAGTTAACTAGGCAGATAGTTCTTGTGTGAGTCCAAGTGCACCGATGTACCTCTTCGAACTCATCATAGATTTCCGGAATAGTCGGGAAATGACCTCTCTCTGACTCGTCAGAACTAGGAGCCGAGGCCTTCCCTCTGTTAATCATATTAATAGTGACTTCGACATATTCTGTTTTCGGAGATCCTCTTCTTATGATGACATTATCGCTTGGCAGGCCTGGCGACATTTGTCAATCGGTCAAATACCAATTACCGAGGTGCAGATACGTAGTAGTGGCATTCTGAAAGAACTGCAAAAATAAGCCGATCACATTAACATGAATGAGCTGTTTTATTGTGCAGGTCTTCCTCTCGACAGTAATTCCCGTAAGTCGGAGACTTGGGATGAATCTCTCACAGAGTGTGAGGACGAAGATGGAACCCCCTGCCCATTAGTGCGTGGGATTGGTTCTTGACAAACATGAATCTTAAATCCATGTTGATCTTTCTAAACTTGGTGGACCACATCGCGTTATGGAGAAGAAACGTGGCAGTCACATTTGGTTTTGTGAATGCTAGGCCGAGGCCTGCATTTCTGAGATAAAACGTGCCCTTGGGGGTCACGTTTTGGTTGAATGCACTTCTAAGGTGTGTATTTGGTTGATGAAACGTACCCTTGGGGGTCACTTTTTGATGTTGAAACGTACCACTGAGGTGTGCGTTTACTTTTAAAAATGTATTCCTCAGTACTACGTTCATGATGATCAACGTGGTCTGAAGACCCATGTTCTAGTTTGGAAACACACTCGTAAGATTTGCGCTTAGCTTTAGAAACATTTCCCTGAGAGCTACGTTTTCAATGAACAACTCACCACTGAGTGGTCGCGTTTAAGTTGTATCACGTGGGGCTCATATTTGGGCTCGTCACCATGAAGTGTGCGTTCTAAAATAGAAGTGCAGTACTTAGATAGAGGCTCACAAATGCAACCTTCACGTTGGTCAAGGGATCGGCTATTTCGTAGGTATGCTCGCCGTATGGATCTTCTCCTTCGTCAAGCGGCGTTCTTTTTAGCCTGTTTCAAGGCCTTGGTAGCGATGTCGTTAGCGTTGGTTGGACTTTCCTCCTCCATGGACCTTTTATGACCCGTTACACGCCGTGTTGATTCGGGTGTGGACCTTTTAACTCATTGAACGAGTTTGGCAGAGTCGGAGCCTATTCCTTCAGAGAAGTGGTTGTTTAAGCAATCTTGACCAAATGAGAGGACTTTATTTGGTATTGTAGCAACAGTTGGAGTTTTGATCTCTTTGGAGATCTTACGGATATTGTACCTAGCCTTGGGGCTTAGTGATCCAAAGGAGAGGACTTCCTCGTACTTGACTTGATAGAACTCTACGACGAGAGTTTCGATAGTTGTTTCAGCGAGGTTGACGTCGGATTGTGACACCACTTCTTCATCAGAGAAGCTTGTCCCCAGTGGAGTCGCCATCTTTTGTTTGGTGGAAAATTTGTAAGAAGACAATCAAAAGAATTGAATTTGATTTATTCCCTCTAACTACTTAGAAAAAGAATAGTTACAACTCTCTTGATCTCTAACTGATTACAATTTAAATTTCCGATTACAAAAGAGAAGAGGATAAATATAAGTCCTCCCTTTGTTTAATTCTGGGTTCTTCACGATGGCGATGGAGTGCCTCGCTCGAATGCTCACGTCTTGTTTGATCTCCATTGATGATCTAAACATGTCCCTTTACTGGAACAATAAACTTACGTGGCAAGAAAAGAACTCTTAACGTGTTTATGAACTTAGAACAAGTTTTTAACTGTGTAAAAAGAGTTGTTTGAACCAAAAATTTGGTTAATAGCCAAGTAAATTTGCTATTGCTAAATGATGCATTAAGATCTCGTTGTTGCCAAAAAAGTTCTCTCTAGCTGTGACGAGTCGCCGTGCGAGCACTCTTGATCGCGGAATTATCAAGAGTAGGTAAAGAAGAAAACGACTGAAGAACACAAGAGTTATAATTAGGGTGAAGGAAAATACCTTCTCTAGATTATGAGAATCAATTGGATTTACAAAATCTCTCTCTCACAATCTCTCTAGATCAAAGAACAACCTCCCTGATCTCCTTTCTGATTACAATCTGAGTTCTAAACCCTAGAAAAGTCGTGTTTCTATTTATACTAAACAGAAATCCCAACTGGAGCAGGAAACAGACCCAGGCCCGGAACCGCTACGCGGTCGACCGCAGTGCCCAAGGCGGTCGACCGGTCAGAACGTCGAAAGACCACGCCGGTCGACCGGACAGAGTCCAACTGTAATTTCTGCAGTTTTGATGGAATCATTTGACTTCGTCACCTCCAATGGCCTCGTCCACGACTCCTCTACTCTATTCTCAAGATACCATGAGAATCATCTATCCTCAAGCTCCCATGAGGATCGCTAAGCTCCCGAATAGAAGATACACCCGTATCATGGGTCCCCCCTTCAGGAACTTGAAGTCCCATTCAAGTTAGAACTTCAGCTGAGGGAACTCGCGAGCCCCTCCTTCTCTGTTGAACCACTTGGCCTTGCTAGGGACCTGGCCTTGACGTCCAATGAGAAACGACTCCTTCGTCCCCCGCCTCGTCTTGGTCGTCTTCCGTTCTAAAATGCAATCTTCTTTCAGTGGCTCCTCTCTATCAAACCACAAGTCTTCAACATGCGGTAAGATCATCTTGTCATCACCTTCATCATCCAATAATGGAGGCTCAAACAACTTCAAGTACTCGGCATTGATCACCGAATACATGCCTAAGTAAGGTGGCAAATCTAAATGAAAAGCGTTGTCGCCAATCTGATCGATAATCTGAAATGGACCATAACGAATAGGCTTCAACTTCTCCCCTTCTCCTTTGAGCCTCTCCTTACCTAATTTTAGCCATACCATATCGCCTTTACCAAAGTTACAAGGAACCCGATGTTGATCATGCTTCGCCTTGTACTTAGCTTGCGATTTCTTCAATTGAGCTTCAACCGTGGCATGAATATTTGCAATCTTCTCGAGAAATCACTGAGCTCGTTGTCTTTCACTCCCCTCCTTGCCGTCCACCGTGGCTTCACTTGAAAACACAAGATCGAACGGGCTCGGCGGTAAAAATCCATAACAAGTCTCAAACGGTGACTTCCCTGAAGATCCATGAATCGCCCGATTGAAAGCAAACTGCAAATATGGTAGACTCTCATCCCAAGTCTTTGGATGCCTGGAATTATACCCCCGCAACATATGCACCATAGTCCGGTTGACTACCTCCGTTTGTCCGTCTGTTTGTGGATGAAAGGCCGTGCTCTTCTTCAATTTAGTGTCCATCAAACTCCACAAAGAATCCCAAAAATGCCCGAGAAAACGGCTATCCCGATCCGAAATAATCGAACTCGGCAACCCAAAGTGCTTCCACACATGTTCGAAGAACAATTGTGCTGCACCCGCTCCCGTCACGGTCTTCTTACAAGGAATCAATATCACCCGCTCCCGTCACGGTCTTCTTACAAGGAATCAAAAACACCATCTTACTGAACCGGTCCACCACAACGTACAAATAGTCATGCCCGTGCTTCGTAGTCGGCAACCCTCCTAGAAAATCCATAGAAATGCTCTCCCACGGTCTAGAAGGAACCGGTAATGGTAGGTACAATCCCCTCTTTCTGTTAGAAGGCTTCGAAATACAACATAACTTACACCCTCCAACATACTTGGTCACATCATCAAGCATCCGTGGCCAAAACACATGTCGCCGTAGATTGAGAAGCGTTTTCTGAATGCCAAAATGCCCTTGCACACGCGAGGTATGTGCTTCCCGAATCCACTGCAACCTATCACCATCCTCCGGAATGCATAGTGATGCCCCACGATACAATAAGCCATCATCTCCAAGTGCATACTCCCCCCTTCGACCAGCCTTCGCCTGCTCAAACACACTACCAAAGTCCCTACTAGATGCATACAGCTGTACATACTCCAAAGGAACCAAGGGCTGAATACGCGTCGCCACCAACAACGACCTTATCGGTGGGCGAGATAACATATCGGCCAACTTGTTCGTCGCCCCCTTCTTGTACCTAATAATGATGTTGAAAGCCATCAAATAGGACATCCACTTCATGTGTCGTGCCTGCTGTAGCTTTGTCTGGGCATGTAAGAACTCCAACGGCTTGTGATCCGAATGCACGACCACCTCCTTCCCTAACAAGTACACCCTCCAATGCTTAATTGCTTGATATAGTGCATAGAACTCCTTGTCGTAGGTTGGGTAGTTCGCAATAGCACCCGAAAACTTCTCAGAATGGTATTCCACCGGTTTCCCATCCTGAATCAACACCGCGCCCATCGCATAATTAGACGCGTCGGTCTCTACCTCGAAAGTCCGCTGCAAATTCGGCAATGCCAACACCGGTGCCTCCGAGATCTTCTTTTTTAGCAACTGAAAAGCCTCCTCATGCGTCCTTCCCCACTCAAACTGAACTTTAGCCTTTGTGAGGCCATGTAACGGTGCCGCATAAGTCGAAAAATGTCGAATGAACTTGCGCAAATACTGGCAAGCCCCCATGAAGCTCCTCACCTCAGTCACTGTCTTCGGCGTCGGCCACTTTGTGATCACCTCCACCTTGCCTGGATCTATCCTTCGCTGGCCCTTCCCTACGATGAAGCCGAGATACACCAACTCGTCCTTCCCGAACTCGCACTTTTTCCCGTTGAGCTTCAGCTGTCCGTCCTGCAACACTTCAAATACCTTCTCAACATGAACGATATGCTCCTCCCAAGTCCTGCTGTACACCAAGATATCATCAAGGTAAACTATCACAAAATCCTCTATAAAGGGTCGCAACAAATCATTCATAAGCCTTATAAAGGTAGCATAAGCCTCATAAAGGTAGCCGGAGCATTGCACAATCCAAACGGCATCACCAACCACTCGAACAGGCCTTGCTTGGTCTTGAACGCAGTCTTCCAAGTGTCTTCCTCCCGAATCCTCACCTGATGGTAACCAGACTTCAAATCCAGCTTCGTGAAAAACCTCACTCCCTCCAACTGGTCCATAAGATCATCGATCCGCGGTAATGGGTAGCGATTCTTGATGGTTATCTTGTTAAACGCCCGGTAATCCACGCACATGCGCCAGCCTCCATCCTTTTTGGGCACCAACAACACTGGTGACCCGCAAGGTGAACAACTCGGCATAATCACTCACGCCTCCAAGAGCTCCTGAACCTACTTCTTGATCTCCTCGGACTCCAGTACTGATGTGCGGTATAGGCCTATGTTAGGTAAAGAACTCTCCCCGGTCAACATAATCTTATGCTCTATACCTCGACGTGGTGGTAGTCCCGTAATCTCCGAAAACAAGTCCGCATACTTGACCTTCAACCTGTCAAGATCTCCTTCCTGGCGCTTGCTCAAGGTAGACAAGCACATCCTACTCAGCTGCTCTTCATACGGCCGAATGAACAATAAAACGAACTTCTTGCCCGCGTTCACCAACCTCTTAGCATGAGTCACTGTCACCAAGCTCGTCTCCTGTGGGAGAGATGCTGAACGAAAAATGAATTGCTCGCCATCCTTGTTGAACGTGTACTTTTGGGCTCGCCGATCATATACTGCGTATCTATCCCACAAATAAGGATTGCCCAAAATAACTTGGCAAACATCCAACGGAACCACGTCGCATGTGACATCGTCAATATACGACTCATGGAGTGCAAATCTGAATGAACACTGGTTCACCACACTCAATCCCGCCTCCTTCTGAATCCACCCTAATGGATAGGGCTTCGGATGCTTCACCATCTTCATTCCCAGCTTCTGCACTTATGCCTCAGATATCAGATTTTTTTGACTCCCTGGATCTACAATAGCATCCACTAAGCTGGTCTTGACCTGCAATTTCAGAACAAAGAGCTGCTCCCTCGGGTCGTCATCTTCTTTGGTGGCCTGCTTCCCCGCTATAAGGTTGAGACTGCTATTGGGTTCAGTCATCCCGGGAACCTCCTTCGGACCCTGTGCTATCACGTACGCCTTCTTCTCCTCCTTCTTCTTCAATCCTTTTGGCTTCAGATGAGGATACTTATCCCAGCAACGATCAGCCACATGCCCTGTCTGCTTGCAGTGATTGCATGTCAATCCTGCCTTCCCCGAGTCAACCTTCTTCTTCTCATCCTTAGACTGAGAGCCACCCGTCTTGCTCCCCGTTGGTTTGGAATCCCCCTTTGTCTCGTTGCCCTTCTTCTGCCGGCCCTCAATGGCAATGGCCTTCACGCTCGCCTCTGCGATTGTCTCCACTGAAAATAGCTTCATCTCCTTCCGGATGTAATCATTCAGACCCGCCATGTACTTCATGAAGATGGGGGTATTCTGACGTTGCGATGTTTAGGACCATCGCCTGTTGCTGGAACTCCGTTGTGTACTCTTGAACGGTCTGATTAAATTTTTGGCGCAAGCCATACCACTTGTACCAACGCTCCTCAAGGAATCCCACCGGATAGAACTGTTTCCTAAGTAGCTCCTTGAACTTGTTCCACGACGCCGCTTTCTTCTCTTGTTTGCAATAGGATTTCCACCACGTCAACGCGTGCCCTGAAAGCTTCAATGTCGCGAACACTATTTTCTCCTTGGACGAATATCCATAGAGAGTGAAGTACATCTCCATGCGTTCGATCCAATCATCAAGCTTCTCCACATTGATACTCCCATCATAAACAGGAATCTCAACCTTGAAGTCAATCTTCAGATTCTGGTAATGATTCTTACCCCCTTGATGTCCAGCAGTCTTGACAATCTTAGTCTCCCCCTCTGAATCAGCTTTCTCGCTCTCCTCATCGGATTCGTAGAGTCCTTTCTTACCCTTCGAAGAAGATTCCTCCTTTTTGTCACCTCCGTTGATTAGACCCACGAGTTGAGTAAGAGTCGTCTCGATCGTCTCAATCTGCTTCTCCATGGCATCAAGTCTTGTTGAATTATCTGCTTCAGACATCTTCTCCTTCCTTAATTTCTGGACCCCCTCCGAGGAATTAAGGATCTCGCCAAGCTTCTTGTACTGTGAGCGAGTAAGGACCATACACAGTTCCCCCTTCACAGGATCTAGGGCTCTGATACCAACTTGATACGAGTCGCCGTGCGAGCACTCTTGATCGCGGAATTATCAAGAGTGGGTAAAGAAGAAAACGACTGAAGAACACAAGAGTTATAATTAGGGTGAAGGAAAATACCTTCTCTAGATTATGAGAATCAATTGGATTTACAAAATCTCTCTCTCACAATCTCTCTAGATCAAAGAACAACCTCCCTGATCTCTTTTCTGATTACAATCTGAGTTCTAAACCCTAGAAAAGTCGTGTTTCTATTTATACTAAACAGAAATCCCAACTGGAGCAGGAAACAGACCCAGGCCCGGAACCGCTACGCGGTCGACCGCAGTGCCCAAGGCGGTCGACCGGTCAGAACGACGAAAAACTGGAAAATCGATTACAGTGTTTTCGGTCGACCGCAGCACCATCATCGGTCGACCGCTCTCAGTCCCGAGACATAGTCTGGGCCTGTGCACTAAGCGGTCGACCGCCGTGACCAATCCGGTCGACCGGCCAGCCGCAGCACCATCATCGGTCGACCGCTCTCAGTCCCGAGACATAGTCTGGGCCTGTGCACTAAGCGGTCAACCGCCGTGACCAATCCGGTCGGCCAGCCAGAGTCCAGCTGCAGATCCTGTAGTTTTGTCGAATCCTTTGACTTCGTCACCTCCAATGGCCTCATCCATGACTCCTCTACTCTATTCTCAAGATACCATGAGAATCATCTATCCTCAAGCTCCCATGAGGATCGCTAAGCTCCCGAAGAGAAGATACACCCGTATCAAGCTGATCTCCTGGTGATTTGATCAGAAAACCGAACTTCTCTCCCAAAACTGAACTCAATCTGTTGAAGTATGATCTCTTGGATGATCCGATCTAATAGCCCCCTAACTTTGTTGAATTCATTGAGATTTATAGGAAGATAAATGGTGTAACTGACCCTTTAATCCCCTCATAAGTGGGCGAGATTCCCTCAAATTATGAAGAAAACGGTTTTGAAACCGTTCAGCTCGTGTTTGAATGAGTCAAATGCTAAAATGGGCATTTTGGGTTTTAACTCTACATCTTAGACTTGAGACACAAAGTTGGGCATGTGCCAAAAATTAAAAACGCAGGGGCCGCCTGTGTTTCAAAGTTGGAACGTAGTGGTGAGCTCTACGTTTAGAAGAAATTGTTGACTTGTAATCTCTTCTGTAGAGCATTACAAAGACCATTATTTTATAATCTTCGTTTTAGATATTTAAAATGTGAGAGTCGTCAGATTTTAACTCTCACACTTGATTGTGAAAGCTATTGAATCAGTGCTTTCATCAGTCATCATGAAGGTCGTCGAATTGTAATATTTCTCAATCTACGTGAATCCTTCAATTGTAGCTTTCGTTTGTTAACGTGAAAGTCGTCTGATTGTAACTTTCATTGTCGATATGTTGATGTAGAATTCATCAGATTGTAACTTCCATCATCGAAGCCTGATGGGGACCAGCTATCTATTGTGATTTTTTAGACAACCTACAGAGTTCTCCTAAATCACAATCATATTCAGTAGGCTTACAAAGACTACACTCTGGAATCCATCCAAAGTTAGTTGTTTAACCTAACTCTTCACAATGAGTAACACATAGTCCTAACCTAGTACCAACCCTCAATTAACACCTGCTTGAGTATACCGTAAAAACAAGTTTGAAATAAACCGACAAACATAATTTTAAGCATAGAAGATAAAAAAGATCTTATAATTTTGATTAACAACTAGTCCTTCGATGAATCAAAGTGAAGCTTGATGAAGAACAATGTAAATGATGAAATCAAGGACAACTCTCCTTGATGAGATGATCCAGAGATGATGAAAGCGATGAGAAAGAGTATTTTTAGGGTTCGAGGGTCAAAATCTTCAATCCAATATCTTTTCTAATCAAATCCCCAAAGCTCTTATCAAAACCCAATAATACTCTTCTCTAATTTATCTTTTCCAATCATATATAGAGTTTAATCAACCAAGAAAGAGATATCATAAACGATGGTAGATGTTGAAGATCAAAAGGAATGACAAATAGTTATATGATTAAATCTTCAAATCTCCAATCAGCCAACTTAACCATTAATGGTTGCTCATGACCATTGATGGGTTCTTGTAAACCATCAATGAGCTGAAGTCCTATGCCTGATATTCAGCAATTGGTTCCTATAGACCATTGATGACCACATACGCATCGATGGGTTCCTCACGCCCATCAATGGTTCGATGGTGAAATCAGCATTTGTACTAATTTTCGTATCATTTCGCCTCGTACACACATCTTATACCGGTATTCACCTATATTATATCATCTCAAACAAATATTATTACTAAATAAGAGTTTGATGTTACTCAAACATGAGCTATTGTATGGACTACATCGTAACAAAAACATCCCTGAAGTTATAGATTTTTCTTAGTGAACCCTTCTCATAGTGTCAATAGTAGTTGTTAAAAAATTTACCCCCTTAACACTAAACTCTAATTTGTTAAATTGAATTAATTAAGTAATCATTACTTAAATTGGTAGTCTGAAATTACATTGGGAGTTTTTCTTTGGCAAGAAAATTTATATAAAAAGATGAAAGGTAAATTTTAGGGAGACATATACTTTGGTCTTGTAGTGGAATATAAAAACTTTTGATGGTTATCTGCAGCATCCATTCAAAGATCAAAGGAGATCATTGATCTAAACTAGGTTAGGGGAGTAATCTGAAACACGCCGAAAGTTCAAGGTCTTTTATGAAATTAACCTTCAACTAATAAAGGGTAGCTGGTCACCTTTCACTATATTACTCCCATCTAAGGGTGGAAATCAACCAAATAACTAACAAATATTTCGATAAATGTTCACCTAACTATTTGGCAATATTTGATTTGGTAGTTCATTTACCACTAAACAAATATTTTTTAGTATTTTAGTTTACTAACGAATAGAATTTAACCAGATGTATATTTGATTCGTTTGTCTATCAAATATTCGTTTAAAATTTGATCACTTATTATTTGTATTATTACATATATGATGTCATATTTTTAATCAATTTACCATTTCTACTTAAATTTTATGTACTAATTTTAAGACTTAAATAATCTTAAATCTGTTTTCTAATGAAAATTTTGATTTAAATATATATACATCATATATCATAAAGGAATATTTTTTATTTATGAATTTAAATACTATTTAAAAATTAAATTCTTTAGCGAAATAAATATACTTTAAAATTCGATAAGTATTCGTGAATATTCAAGGATATTTATCGAATACCAAGTATTTGAGTTCGAGTTCGAAAAACTCCATATATGAATATTAGAGTCAACATTCGAATTCGATAATTTTAAACAAAGACAAATACAAACACCTTAGTATTCATTTCGATTCGATCCGATCATTTACCACCCTTACTCCCATCCATCATGAATGAGAAAGAAGAATAATCCAAGTATCCATCCAAAACCTAAGAAATAAAAGGAATATTTTTTATTTATGAATTTAAATACTATTTAAAAATTAAATTCTTTAGCGAAATAAATATACTTTAAAATTCGATAAGTATTCGTGAATATTCAAGGATATTTATCGAATACCAAGTATTTGAGTTCGAGTTCGAAAAACTCCATATATGAATATTAGAGTCAACATTCGAATTCGATAATTTTAAACAAAGACAAATACAAACACCTTAGTATTCATTTCGATTCGATCCGATCATTTACCACCCTTACTCCCATCCATCATGAATGAGAAAGAAGAATAATCCAAGTATCCATCCAAAACCTAAGAAATATCACCATGGAAAACCTACTTAACATCGACACGTAACAAGTGCCACACAATCAATGCACCCCATTCCCCAAACAAATTTATCCCATACACGTACCCAGCACTATCCCTGACAAACTTCCACAAACTACAATCTCCCCTTTAAAAGCTCCCTCATCCTCTCCCTATACTTGAGGCCACAACTCATTCAATCATCATGTAAAAAATTTCCTGTTAAGGTAAAAATCTTTGTGAGGCTTGCATTCCTAAATTTAGGATTTTTGGCCCCATCACGCTAAAGATGAATGGCTACAAAGATTGGTATGATAAAAATCCCTTCATGTGAAGAGGATAAGGTTTCGATGTCTGGGACCATGATATCCATATGGGACAAAGAAAGACATAGAGTGACGGAGATAAAAGATCGGACATTTGCTTTTGGGTTGGGATCGTGTAGTATTAAAGGCTAAGAGAGGCAAGGTAGCTATATATGTCTTGAATTGGCTAAGGCCAACCCCACATATTTCCATTTTCTTTGCCCTTGCATCAAGGGGGAGTGCTAAGCAAGTCAGAGCCGAAGAATCTTCTAAGAATATTATGAAGTTATGTGTCGACAGATTGGCAAGGCTATATATCATCTAGATAATGAGATTATATTGGTATATATTTATTCCTAAATTGTTGTTTTATCTAAGTGAAGAATAGGGCTAAGTAGTTAATCTATACTTTCGTAAACAGACTATGATTAATTAGTTGTACATGAGGATCCAAGCTTTAATGGATTCTGCACAGGGAAACAGTTTGGAGTCTTAAATTTGCAACAAAAACATTAATTTCAATGAATTTTCAATCACTACATAAACCAAGTCCCAAATCTAGCGGGCCACAAAGATTTCAATTTTAATCATCTCCTCTCCGGAAGTAAAAAAGAGATCTGTTTCACCCTACAGAGATTTTTAATCCACGTGCTTGCCATCTGGCTCTTTTTCGAAACATTTCAATTTGCCTTAGGTAGAGTTGTGTTTTAAATGGTGTTTGGAGTTATAAAAATCACTGCTTTCGCACTGAATAAAATTAAAGTCAAAATTTTAGGGAGCTGATAGACTGAAAAGACAGTTTAAGAGCTTCTTAGAAAAGAGTTATAAAAATCACTGTGAGCACTGAAGAGAATAAAAGTCAAAAAATTAGAGAGTTAAAAGATAGGAAAGATGGTTTTTCTTAGAAAAGTATTCCAAAGTTTAGGATCTCGACATGAAATTTAGAGAAAAATAGGGGTGAAGTTTACTTAAATACCTTAAAGTTTTCCCACTTTATCACTTACATACCACAAGTTATATTTTGTATCGGAAAATACTATAAGTTGCTAAAAATTTGGTACGTTAGTACCCTCAATCATGCAAACGTGAAAATTTTCATCTCACTGTTCTCACACGACACTAGCATACTAATTTTATACCTTTCTAACTATTAATATATGACAAATTTATCATTAGACATATTTCAACTCTATTTTAAAAATAGAATTAAGATAAGTTTGGAGAAAAAACTTAGTTGATTAAATAGCAAATTTAACAAATTTTTTTTTTTGGTAAATGAAAACTTTTTATTCATCAACCATTGAGAAAATATGTACACCTCAAGAATACTCAGCAAATAAGTAGCTGAGAGCTCAAAACTAAAAAAAAACAGTTTCACTCCTCAAAAAGAAACCTGTCAAACCCTATTAGGGAGGGTTATTGAAAATGATTGTAGAGGCTTCAAACTTTATAACCTTGATCAAATGATCAGCACTGCTTATCTTCTGGGTAAACAACCTTGCATTCCTTTCTCTCCATATGCAGTAGATTGAAGCTGTTAATACCAACCTTTTTAAGCTTAACCTGTAGAGTTTTCCCTCTCATGCTTGAAAACCAGTTCCAAACCTGATTCCAATTGCAAGACTTCTTCTTGAAATTCATCCAATCCATGATTGAGTTCCAAATGTAGGAGGAAAAAGTACATTCGAAGAACAAATGATCTCTCGATTCAGTGATCTGTCCCGTGCATAGACAACACTGGTTTGAACTGATTATACCTCTCTTCAGGAGCCTATCTTGTGTGAGAAGCCTGTTTTGAATCGCTAGCCAGCTGATAAAAGAATGTTTGGGTACATTGAGACCACCCCACACAGTTTTATACCATGGCACTGAGATAACAGCTGCAGACAGGTTCTTGTAAAATGTCGACAGAATTGGCTTTGAATTCTTGCAGCTTGACATGATGAAAGACTTGGTATTTTCAGCACCTCCTAAAACCGCCATCACCTTGTTTCTAATTCTGAGTAATTGTTTCCACATCCATGAGTCTCCTGATCTAGCTTCAACCTGCCATATGTCTTCATGTTTGAGATAATTTTCATGGATCCATTTAATCCAAAGAGATTCCATTTGTTAAAATTTAACAAATATTAATTAGATAAAAAGTTCTAAAATTAACATGTATGAATTATGGAGAAATATTCAAGTAAAAATTTTTACATTTGCATGATCAATATACTAACATATCAATTTTTTTAACAACTTGTAGTATTCATCTATTATAAAATAAAATTTATGATGTATAAGGGCAAAGCGGAAACTTGGTGATGTTGAAGTGCCATTAGCGGGGAAAAAACAAGTTGACTACCAGCGAATAATATTGATGTTTATACTGTACGTCATGATTTGCCAGTGAACTTTATACGTCATCAACAATCAGAGTGACAATGTATATACCGTCCTAAAGTAAAGCAACTAATGTCGCTAAAGTCCTCTTGGATCAACATGACGACGTGAAGGGTGAGTAGGTAAATGACTTTGACATTGACGCGCCACTACTTCTTACGAAAAAAAAGAAGGAAATATGACATTGACATTAAACTCTGTCAATCTTCCTAAATGTGACTTGTTGGTGATAGTTATAAAGCTAACGGTGATGGATCAGAAAAATAATCTAACGGTGATGGATCAGAAAAATAATCTTACGGTTTATAATCAAAAGCACTAGTATATTTCCTGGTCTTCGCTACTGCACTACAATGCATGGAAGTTTGTACAACACATTTTGTTAGGATATAATCCTCCAAGCCCAACTGCTAAGAGGCCCAAACCTGATATGTGATTTATGGATGGTTTTGGTTGGGTCTTGGTTGGGTCTTGGTTGGGTCATAAATGGGTGGGCATATTTATGATCACTTAACCATTTATGACCCATTTAGCATTTGCTAAATGGGTCACATCTCAACCATCCATTTACTAAATGGGTGGTTCATGGGTGACCCAATAACCCATTTAGTTATGATTATGATGCTTCTATATATTTGTAAGTTTCAGGGATCTACTTGCAAACATTCAGGGGTTTTTGGAAAACTTTCAGGGGGGTTTACTGTAAACTTTCAGGGGGTTTTCTGCAAATTTTCAGGGGGTTTTCTGCAAACTTTTAGGGGGGTTTATTGCAAACTTTCAGGGGGTTTTCTGTGAACTTTCAAAGGGTTTTCTGTAAACTTTCAGGGGGGTTTCTGTGAACTTTTAGGGGGTTTTCTGTGAACTTTCAGGGGGTTTTCAGTAAACGTTTAGGGGTTTTTCTGTAAAGTTTCAGGGGATTTTCTGCAAACTTTCAAGGGGTTTTCTGCAAACTTTCAGGGGTTTTTGCAAACTTTCAGGAGGTTTTCTGCAAACTTTTAGGGGGTTTTCTATAACTTTTAGGGGGTTTTCTGTAAACTTTTAAGGGGTTTTCTGTAAACTTTCAGGGGTTTTTTTACAAACTTTCAGGTGGTTTTTTTGTAAACTTTCAGGGGGTTTTCTGTTAACTATCAGGAGGTTTTTTGTAAATTTTTCAGGGGGTGTTCTGTAAATTTTTAGGGGGTTTTCTGCAAACTTTCAGTTGGTTTTCTGTAAACTTTCACTGGGTTTTCTGTAAACTTTTAGGGGGTTTTTTACAAACTTTTAGGGGGGTTTTTGCAAACTTTTAGGTGGTTTTTTGCAAACTTTCAGGGGGTTTTCTGTGAACTATCAGGGGGTTTTCTATGAACTATCAGGGGGTTTTCTGTAAATTTTTAGGGGGTTTTCTGTAAATTTTATGGGGTTTTCTGTAAACTTTCATGGGGTTTTCTACAAATTTTCAGGGGGTTTTCTGCAAATTTTTAGGGGGTTTTCTGTAAACTTTCAGGGGGTTTTCTACAAACTTTTAGAGGTTTTATGTAAACTTTGAAGGGGTTTTCTACAAACTTTTAGGGGTTTTTCTGTAAACTTTCAGGGGTTTTTCGGTAAACTTTTATGGATTTTTCTACAAACTTTCAGGGGGTTTTCTACAAATTTTTAGGGGTTTTATGTAAACTTTCAGGGGGTTTTCTATAAACTTTCACGGGGTTTTCTGTGAACTTTCAGGGGGTATTTTTACAAATTTTTGGGGTTTTCTACAAACTTTCAGGGGGATTTCTGTAAATATTTTTTTCTCAATTGAATCGACTACTTGGAAAAATTAGGACAGAATTATTAGCAAAAAAAGCAAATGATAACGGGGCTGAGCAAAAGAAGAGATGGACTCGTAACATGTCTAATCTACTGCCTGCTCGGTTATTTAAAAAAAAAACCCTTACTTTGGTCATGTGTCAAAATTTTTAGAATACCAGAGTACCCTCAACATTTAATTCAGTTCTTCTTCATTGTAGGGTCAAATTAGGACAGAGCAAAGAAATGATAAAATATCTTTAGAAAACCCCACCTTGCACGGTTTACAAAACCACACTACCTAACAGCTCTATTTGATAAAAACATCCTAACTAAATTTGGCTCTAAAAACCCACGCACCACACATTCCATAAAAAAATCCTAACTAAATCTTTTTGCCGTCTAAATTTGTCAACAAAATATGGTAAAAATATCACGTCCCACTCCGAGGATCTAAAAAATCCTGCACCTCCTTAGCCTTGCGTGAACTGCTTTGAGAGAGATTGTGTTTTTCTTTTCTTTGTTCAAAATCCATGAGCTATGAGCGTAATTGTTCATTTCTTCATATTTGTTGTTGGTTAAAGTCTATTATTTTTTCCATGTTTGTTCTTAATTACAGAGTGTCCCCAAGTAATTCTCCTTGAAATTTTTTATCACGCCGGATAACAATACACACTCTCTTTCTCTCCTGTTTCTCGCGCAATAGACGCAAGTTTTGCAAATTACACTTGGCCACACATGCATATATCTCCTGCCGACGAAGAATTGTGAGTGCCTACTTTTTATATTTATATATCCTTGAGGGTATTTTTTGCAATTTTTAAAAGTTTGAGGGTATTACTTGCAAATTTGATATTTATAGGGGACTTCGAAATATTTTTTGTAATTTCTAAGATTGTTTTGTAGTTTTGAACTCTTGAGGGTGCTTTTTTGTAACTTTTTAACTTTGAGGGTGCTTTTTGTAAATTATAAATTTACAGGGGGCTGTTAGTAATTTTTGAATTACATGTGTCATTTGTAGGTTTTGAAATTTTAGGATGGTTTTGTAATTCTAAACTATGGAGGGTGTTTTTCTAAAAAATTAAAACTTTGAGGGTGTTAATTACAAATTTTAAATTTATAGGGGACTATTAAAATTTTTTAGATTTCATATGTCATTTGCAAGTTTAGAAAACTCTAAGATTGTTTGGTAATTTTGAAGTCTTGGGGGTGTTTTTCTCATTTTTATAACTTATAAGGGTATTTTTTGTAAATTATAAAATTTCAGCGGGCTGTTGGTAATTTTTGAAATTCATGTGTCATCTGTGAGGTTAGAAAATTTTGATAGTTTTTTTATAATTTTTAACTCTTGAAGGTGTTTTTATAATATTTTAAACTTTGAGGGTGTTTTTTACAAATCTCAAAATTTTGAGGGGTTGTTAGTCATTTTAAGTGTTTCCTATAATTTTTAACTTTTAAAAATAAGTTTTGTAATTGTTGAAGCGTTGAGGGTGTTTTTAAAACAATATCCATCTAAATGGGTAAATGAATGGGTAATAACCCGTCCATTAATGACTCATTTATCTTTAATAGAAACTATACCCACTCATTTATGACTCATTTAACTAAATGGGTGGGTTTGGATGGTTCATTTGGCGGGTGGGTATGGGTGGGCAATTGGTTTTGGGTCCATTTTGCTATCCCTACCTCTAATCAACAACGTGACATTACAGTTCAAGTCTAATGATCTCATCAAATTCATTAATCAAAAAATGATTTTGTTGTCAACACAATTAACATCAGACATCCAACTTCCATTAACAAAAAAAAGATAAGTATCAAACACTATCAAGCACAATGTGACAGTCATCCTCTCACAACAGATCTCATACAACAAATGCAAAAATAAACTACCTTCTGCGTATTTACTATTAGGCTTTTAACTTCAACGTACTGACTTGGGTGTCAAAGTATCTTTGTTAAAATAAAGATCTGGTCCGTCTTGATTGAAATAAACATTTTGGGAAGAAAAAAAACAATATTATTCATTGCATTAAAGTGTATATATACATTAATAGTGAGGAGAGAAGTTATAGAATTGTAAGCAATGTGAGACTAGGATAAAGGAAAACAAGATAACCTAGCTACATTATATAACACATATCAAACTTAAGGTGGATAGAGGACACTAGTAGAAAATGAGCAAATTAGACGGAGCAAGCTAGCTAGACAGGTTTATTTTCCATCTAGTTTGAGGCAAACTAGACGGAAAAATCCAGTCTAGCTTGTTTCGTCTAGTTTGAAGCAATCTAGACGAAAAATTCCGTCTAGATTGCCAAACTAGACGGAATGATAGTTTTTATAAAAATTTTCTAGTCATGACGGAAATTCCGTCTAGGATGCAACCTAGACGGAATTTCCGTTTAGGTTACCACAAAATTTTAAAAAATAAGAAAAACCCAAACCTTTCCCCGCACCCCCTACCGTCCCATCTCTTCCTCACATTCTTCCCCAAATACCCATCGCCTCCCACAGCACCGAAAAAATCCTTAATTCTACCCGCACCCCGCGCCTCCTTATGCTTTCATCGCCCTCGCGCCCCTTCCGCTCCGTCCTCTCGTCTCCTCTCTAGTTGAACTGCGACCCTCATCCCCCACCACCCACCAACAGAACGTACCCCTCTCTCCCTCTCAGTTCCACTATTCGACGCCCACCCCCATCCCCTCCGCGCAGGCCTCTCCGCTCTACCCATCTCTCATCTCTATCCAATCGTCCTCACTCTCCTCCTCTCCTCCATCCTAACTCTACGCCCGTCTCTTCTCTTGCTACACGACCATCGTAGCCAAGCCTCGTCGGCCTGACTCTCCTTACTTTGTCCCTCACGTCTCTCTCCCTCTCCTACTACTTCAACCCTTCCACCCCCCACCCCCCGGACTCCCGCCTCTCCGCATCCTCCCTTCTCATCCTCTCTTGCTAACGCTCGTCTCTCAAGCCCATCCGTCGGCCTGCTCCTCTCCCGCCTGCTCCTCCGCCGTCTCTGTTAGATGAATCAGGTCCCTGCATGGAAATTATTCGTATACTTTAACCAGACCCTAATATGACTATACCACATTCTTGCTCAAGAATGATATATTGCTATTTTCGGTCAGATTTATTCTGACTGTTTCTAAATATATACGATAAATTGCCATTAGAAATATCAATACTACCATATTCGAGGACCATTTCAGATAGTTGACTCGTATCGAATAGATCTGATTAGTGCTTAACGTATCAATTCTCAAAATGTTACTAGTTACACTGAAGTGTTGAGCATGTGACATCATCAACTATTTTGTTAGACACTATGTATGCACTCCTACCTTATTTCGCCTTTTGCAGAGATGACCTCAATCTCTTAGATCATTGATAGTAGACATCAAGCCATACATCATACCATGTAACTCATATAAGGACCATGATCACTGAACGACCCGCCGAGAACATCTAGTTTGTAATATCGACTTAACTGTCAACATAGGCAAGTTCAAGTTACGCAAAATAAGTACATATAGTCTTCTTACTGAGGCATATTGCTAATAATATCTTAGTATTCAGCTAAAGAGTGTACTGTTACGACTCTTTACTAACAGCAGTTCTTATTAATTGGTGCATAACGTTCTTGTGCTGGGCTACATCCCAAGACATAAGTCACGCAGATTACCGCTTGACGATGCTCAAGAGGCGCGGATCGTCTCTCCCAGTAATACGGGGTTATTCATACAGATCATGTTTATTAAATAGCCCTAGGAAAATCCTTGGCCAACAGCTGGAATACTAATACCACTGAACAGCCGGTCAGCTTTGACTCTTATAGGTTATATTTAAATCAATAAACACTAATCAAGCTCATCTAAGCGGATTGAATTTTGCCATTCACCTAGCTCAAGTAGTTTGACATGGTTTGACGTCAAGAGACCGCGACTGTACCCACGTCATTCCATCACTTGAGTGGCGTCCTGATAAAATTGCGATAAGCATCTGCAGACCTTTATCAACACACTCACTCGACCCCGCGTGGCTCTCATGTGTAGCTCACAGCACCTCTGCGGTGTCCTTTATGGATTACGCCTCTGATCCACTAACACCGAAGTTTTTTTAAGTTGTGCTCCCTAGACGTCAACACCAAGCGCGATAACTTGAATCCTATGAAACCAACACACATTTCATGAGTGATGCGTCATGATTAGATACGCCATCATATGATTTCATTCCCGGTATACACAGTAAAACTTGTATGTACTGATCCCTCAAAATCGGAACTGCGATGTCTTCAGGGAAATCGAATTCTCAGTAATTTTTCCATGAACAGGTTAACACCTTTTAGCTCAACCTAGATTCGACCTTTGTTGCCGTCTCTCCAACCAGTTGACTTTTGGTCAACTCTTGATTTTGATTTGGTCATATACGTGACAATTACCCTACAAAGATTGGACAATACATACTATATAACTCACGTAGACATTTGTGATAAATCTTATATGCGAATACAATCAATTCTTGGATCTCATTTTATACATACACATTACCCCACTCGATATAATACGTGAAACAGTGCACTAGGATTGATATCCCTAGTGGTACTACGGCGTCTTGAGCAATGTTTACTTAGTACATGGCTTATTCGAAAATGTAAACTGATTCTACAGCATGGATTCATCTGGCATACTCACTTAATTAACTCATTAATTCTTTGACTGATTCATTGACCTGACTCATAGATTGCAGTCATTCATATCATCACCTGAACCAATTCCACCTCTATAAATATTAGCTCTTCTTCTTATGGAGAGTTAAATGAGAAAACTTGGCTAGGTGTTTTTTATCGCATACAGAGCAATAACAGAGAGCTCTCTCTTACTAAACTCCCTTAGCAATCTTCTGAGCAAGAGGAAGTTATACGAATTCCTTTAACGAACCCGGGGTGATATCTTTGCTTTGTCTTAATAAACTCCATATTTATCAAGGCTCACTTGAAGACTTGGCGATCCACTACAAGAGATTTGTCTACTACCAAGAGCGCAACCAGCTAACGGGGTTATCGATCTTCATCGAATCATGCTACCAAAGCTTATAACTTTCCTATACTCTTGTATGCTCCTTAATAATAAGCGCTCATGTTACGCACTTCTAACTAGATGACTCCAATGAGTGAACTTATTTCATTGCTCTCCCTTTAATGCTTAGTATTTTTTTGTCAAGCCACGTCTTCCCATGTGTATTATCGGATGCACATCCGCATTTCCTTCAGTCTGTCACTCAGCGAGGCTACACTGGGTGAAAATAATTTCTACTCATATTGCAATCTTCAAATCTACCACTCTAACATCATGGACGGCGATCCGTTGTTCCTTAATCAGCTCTAATTATCTTACGTTCCTTCAGCACTGAAACATAGTTAACATTTAATTCAATCGCTTACTTATTATAAAACGCAATTCAAATACAACTAGCTACTTTCTGTATATTACCACGAAGCTACCTGTTCGTCGTTTTTTCTCGTAGGTTTGGGACCAATCCTTATGCCTATACTGTTCTTCTAATATGTTAATAACATTGATAAGGACTGCATCAGTTTCCCTTTAAAAAAATGGTTTTTTTTTTTTATTCAAGGTTAATAATGCTTTAATCATCTTGTATCGGATTTAATGTTTTATGGATGTAGCTGGGACAACCTATTTCCATGTACAATCGCTTTCTGTCATTGAATCTAATAAACGTTATAAATTGAATCAATTTACACGTTACGACCCTCTTCCCTCCCCGAAGCAATTGGACCTAGGCTACGCTACGGGTTTTAGGTCCATTGCCCCACCCGATCATACGCGCTATGCCTACGGTATAGACGCCTTTGTTCGCGGTGTGGGCACGCGGCGCGCGCGAGTATCGTCTGACTTAGTTTAGTGTACCCTTCACGTCATTTATAGCTTCTTTGCTTTACATTTAATGTACTATTATTATACCCGATTCCTACGAAACTGGTTCTTCTCCATTATAAAACGGCGCGCGCGCCTTGCACGCCTATCTGTTTATATGCATTGTAATCAAATCATAGTTGCAAGGGAACAAACCATACCCGCAAGGAGTTGCATATGGCTTGCTAAAATGTAATTCAGTGTGATTGCATTTTATTTTTCTTTACGTTCTGTCCCACTAACACAGTCTAATAGTAACAGTTTTACATTACATATGATATATGTTGGTTGTCCCCAAAATTGTAGATGTCAATCACAAATGCGGTGCTTTATTTTTGCAAAGTTTTATTATCCTCTATCTCTTTAGAGAATAGTTTTATAATATATCAA